>NC_040029.1:1411161-1411281 GCF_000972845.2 Larimichthys crocea | reverse complement strand
AGTACTTGTTTTAGCACATTCTACTTTAGTACTTTTTGTAAATATGTACACTTGTGTTTTCCCTCCTTGACTATTTTTTCGCTGCTGTAAACAAGTGAATTTCCCCGTTGTGGGATAAAT
>NC_040029.1:1270106-1411151 GCF_000972845.2 Larimichthys crocea | reverse complement strand
AGTACTTGTTTTAGCACATTCTACTTTAGTACTTTTTGTAAATATGTACACTTGTGTTTTCCCTCCTTGACTATTTTTTCGCTGCTGTAAACAAGTGAATTTCCCCGTTGTGGGATAAATAAAGTATTATCTAATCTTATCTTATCTAAAAGTTAATGCATAATTATTATTGGTTATTAAATGCCAAGAGCTGTTCCTCATGTCCACTGATTCATCCAGTTGGAGTGCAAATGCCTCCTCTGTTTGCACCCTCACATTCACCATTATTTTGGTGAAAACAAAAATTGGCGGACCCCCTGCAGTGCATCTGCGGACCCCTAAGAGGTCACGGACCCCTGTTTGAAGACCCCGTGCTGTAAAGGATAACAATGTTAATAATAAGCTTGATAGCAGCAATTAAAAACTATATATAGTGTGATTAACAGTAAGTAACATATGTAAACTATATATATATATTTAGTATGATTAACAGTAAGTAACATATGTAGACACGTCTATATATATTGTGTGATTAACAGTAAGTAAGATGAGGCACAGAGCCTGCAGGGTGTCCCAGAATAATGTGAGTTTCATTTTATTCAGCCCTGTAAAGCGGGTGTCTTTAACCTTTTCCAGCCCAAGGACCCCTTGGACAAGAGACAAACAGAGCAGGGACCCTCATCATCATCTAATTCATGTTTTTAAATGTGTCACATTTGAAGCCTGGCCTAAAGTAACTTTAATTTGAACTTTATTCAACTTTTATTTTACAGTTTTTAACCTATTTATACACTGGGTTATACTGGGTAATGTATGTGTTTATGATTAAATGCTATTTTTTGTTCTTGTTTGTTTTTGTTTTTTTGTTGTTTTTTGTTGTTGTTGTTTTTTTAAGTTTATGTTCTACCTTAGTACTTGTTTTAGCACATTCTACTTTAGTACTTTTTGTAAATATGTACACTTGTGTTTTCCCTCCTTGACTATTTTTTCGCTGCTGTAAACAAGTGAATTTCCAAACCCCTGTTTGAAGACCCCCTGCTGTAAAGGATAACACTGTTAATAATAAGCTCGATAGCAGCAATTAAAAACTATTTTCTCACACCTCTGGCCCACGGTCCATGCACCTGGCAACCAAACACCTGGAGTCAGGATGTTGTTGTTGATCCGGATCCGGATCCGCCCAGCTACAAGGCGTCACAGCACCGACAAGATGGCCGAGAGTACGGGACGAAAGTGAGGGAGGAAAAACAAAAACACTGGCGGAGCAGATCGTTGCCGCAGATGCCAGCAGACCTGTAGAGCCGCCGGGGCGCGAGTCACAGCGACGGTTGAGGCTCGCGGTGAACGGTTGCGTTCGGTGCCTCGCGGAATGCGCGGACAGGTCGCGTGCTTCCGCGCGAGCTCGCTGACGGAACGTTTGTTAGCCTGCTAACGGGCTAGCCATGATAGCTAGCTGACAGCACAGTTAGCGGAGAGGATAAAGTGACAGCCGGGCGCTTTTTTTTTGTTTTTTTACTAACAAATAGTCGTCGCTGCTTCTTTGTTCGGTTTGTTGCAGCAGTAAAAACTCCACGAGTGAGCGGAAAACACCGTCAAACGCGCCGGTTAGCTGCTAACGGCTGGTTAGCACACTAACATTGCGGATTTCTTTAGTTAGCATTTAGCTCAAACGTTTGTTAGCTGGCTCAGCTGTTTTTTTTTTGTTTTGTTTTTTGGATGACTTGGAGCTCGCTCCGACACAGTCAGCGTATGTGGAAGGACGTTTCTTTCTTTCCACCCGAGACGGTTCTCACTGGGTCTGTGTGAGCAGCGGGGCGTCCTGGAGGATTTGCTAACGCTACACGGGGACTGTAAACAAGAGGTGAAGCCGAGCGGCGGAGCTGAACGAGCCGCAGCATCACCATGGCTCATTCTCCAGTTCAGGGTAACCTGCCGGGGATGCAGGTAAGCCAAATGTGTTCAGAGAACACAATGTACACTCTCCGACTCCCTGCTGTGGCGTTTACTTGCACACCTTTTCCAACATCTGTTTGGACACCTCGTGAAATCTCAAGTTATTTGTTTTCAAAGACGATGAAGCGTTTGAATGATGCTGCAGTGCATGGGACGCCACAGAAAGTTAGTCATTAGTTTGACAACCAGCCTCTCTCCCAAACACAAACATGCGCATCGAAGCTAAAAAATCCGATATTTTAGCCCATGCCTTGAAAGCAATCTAGCTCTCTCCGGGTCCCCTGTACAAAGACACTATTATGCACACATGAGCCTTGTTCTCGCCTCTGCTGCTATCTTTAGGATTTTGCCTATAGGGGATAATTGTGTTGGGGAGATAACTGCCCTAATGTAAACTGCCTCATGCGCCACATTGTGTTCTCCATGCAGGCTTGTTAGCAGAAGTGGATGTAGATGAAGAATCTGGGGGAGGATGCACCACAGGCAGACACACTGCTGGGATTTTGGCACCATTAACAGCTCTTTTAGTCCACTTAGAGCCATGATAACTCATGCTTCGTCGCTGCCAGGTGATTGTTGTTAAATTAAAGAGCTCGTCAGTCGAATTAAACGAAATCCACGCTGCAGCTAAAGTCAGTAAATTCCTCACCCTTTGACTCGGGATCTCATGTTCCAGTTTGAACCCAAACAAAGCATCTTATTGTTAATAAAGTTGATGAGTCATATTTTATTGCTTCTTAATCCGCTCTGCACCCATATCTTCCATTAAGCGGAGTCACTGTTTAGTTTTCTTGAATAAATCTCCTTCGTGGCGCAGAGAGGATCCTCGCTCGTGTCAGGCAGCTGTTTCGTTTTTTAAAAAAAAAAAAATCTCTAAATGGGAATATTGACCCATTCTCTGCTCCCAAAAGGTCATATAAGGAAGTTGTTTTTGCGAGCGCCCGCTCTTGTGTTTCCCACATAACAGCCTCTGGGGAGTTAAGTCATTTTAGTTCACTTCCTGCTGTGTTTTTTTTTTTTTTTTTCATTAATCTCTGAGATACACATGCTACAGTGTGCCACCCCAGTAAAAATGGAAATAAGGTTGTCGTTGGATTCACTGAACATGTTTTCAGCTGACTAATAAACACTTCACAGGCCGTCCTAACACAGTTTGAAATCATGCAACAGCACTTGATCTTCTCGCTCTTGTTCTTCAGGCCTCAAGAGGAGCTATAATTATGTCTCCGAGCGTCTTTTTGCTTGTAAAAATATATGATGATGGCTATATATATATATAAATGGTTTTCTCCATGGGAATCAACATGTTCCACGTCAGCGTCACCGTCAAAGCTTCATAGGTGTTTGAAGCTGTGACGACTAACGGGATGCAGCCCTGACCCCGTCACCTTTGGAGGCCTGCTATTGGCTGTGATCGAGGGAGGACGTCGCGGTGGTTAGATGTAATTGTAGTTCTCGGTCTGCTAGTTTTCAAACACTTTGCGGTCGCCGCAGGAGAATCACAGCAGGACTCGAAAGTTTCATTTAACTTCTTTCCGGAAATCTTGATGTTTTACTGAGAATTCGTTGACTCAGAAATCAAACAGCTTCACGGTAGAGCTGCGGTGATTAGTAGATTGTTTAATAAGTCAATTGCCAGAAAAAACAATCCAAAACCTTTTTTTTTTTTGCTATTCTTCAAGCAAAAATGCCAACATATTTTCAGTTTCTGTCTCAGTTCTGAAGATTTCCTGTTTTATTTGTTTTCGTCTGTTTATATTATTGCAGATTGAATATCTTTGAGGTTTTGAGCTGTTGTTCGGACCAAATAAGATATTTGAAGAAGTGCCATTTGACTCTGACAAACTATTTTCCGACGTTTCACAGACTAATCGAGAAAATAACAAACTCCAGAGGTGCGGCAGGCTATACACTGTTATTTCAGGCACATACTTTGATTATTTTAACCTGCATGTTATCCAATTGTTACACTCTTTCCCCTTCGTTCTCCCGTGTCTCTCTTTCTCTGTAAACTCAAGGTGTTGCAATGAATGAATTAATGTATCCTGTAAGAATGGCACCCTGCTGGTGTTTCCTATTTACTCCCCGACATTCAGTTCTTTTCAAACATTCCTTTTTTCTTTCTTTCTTTCTTTCTTTTTGTTTTTAAAATCCGCCTTCCCTTTCCTCTCCTGCTTTGTTCTCCCTCCCAATCAACCGCCAGAATGCCAAAGCTGACCCGGAGGAGCTGTTCACCAAGCTGGAGCGCATTGGCAAGGGTTCTTTCGGCGAGGTGTTCAAAGGCATCGATAATCGCACCCAGAAAGTAGTCGCCATCAAGATCATAGACCTGGAGGAGGCGGAGGACGAGATCGAGGACATTCAACAGGAGATCACGGTGCTTAGCCAGTGTGACAGCCCCTTTGTCACCAAGTACTACAGCTCATACCTGAAGGTTTGTTTCACATAATGTCACAGGATGAGTTCTTAGTTGAGTCTTTTTGCCTCGGTTCCACCCATAAATCAAACCTCCGAGTGAGTAAATGGGATGAGACATGAAAGGATTTCTCTTTCTCTACCCACTTTTACCCTGAATAATCCCAAATTAAAAAGGGATTAGCCTCAGACGACTTCAGACACCCACCAAACCCTCATTAGTGTCATCATGACTTGTTTAGGAGTGCACCTGGCTCTTGACACCACACAGTAATCCAGTAACCGCCTTCATAAAGCAGCCACGCTGTACTTAACGGCCCCTTTTCTTTCTTTGTCTCCACTCTTCCAGGACACTAAGTTATGGATCATTATGGAGTATTTAGGTGGAGGCTCGGCGTTAGATCTGGTAAGTGATTCCTGCTTCATGTTTTCGTCCCACTAAGCTCTGTACTGTCGGCCCGATCACCCAAAAAAGAGTGAGATATCAGAGTTTCCCCAGGAAACTGGCCAGCAGAGATAGTACGCACTTCCTACCAACTCACAATACTGTGAAAAAATGTCTTTAGCTAAAGAGAGAGTGCAATAACAAGACAACACGCGGCCATGTGAAGCTTATCCAGCTGCTTTGTTATTCGAATAAACTGATTCACTCAGTAGCATTTGAGTGTTGACACCTCCTCTTCCACAGCCCACACATCACCTTCAGATAGCGGCGAGGTTTTAGGTGCCACCAGCAGATTTTATGCTACAGTCAAGTAATTTGTCCCGACATCACAACGTGCCGCTCTGATTGGTCACTGATTGACTGATCGGTCGTCAATCATGCAGACATCCTGAAGCATCTCGTCTTGTATCGTGTCCGGTATCAGTGTAGTCACTTGACGATGACTATAAATAGCATCACTTAAGCTGCAGAACTAACTTCTACCTGGTCAGATGCTCAGTGCATTTCATTGGCCTCATATCACCTCCTCATGACTCTGTCCTGATAGAAAGCCGCAGTTACTCCTGATAACCCGCAGACCTGATGGTGAATTCTGTGTCTTGGGATGGAGATACAGTAGTTAGGGAAGTAGTAGAACGACAGAGTATGTGGTGAGGACACTGAGGACTTGAATTGGTTTCATTCATATCCAACATTGGAAAATCCTGCCCAAGACCATCTTAATGTATCTGTAGTGCTCTGTGTAGATAGTAGAGTTGCACGATACCCACGGTATACACGGTACCCCGCGGTGTCAAATCATAACCGTCGCTACTATACTAGAAATTTTACACAACGGTACTACCGTGGATTACTATACTACCGGTGCCAGTCTCCGCTACATAGCGTCCGCCTCTGCTCTCCTCCCGGCTTCTCACTGCATGCTACTCCTTTGTAAACAAACCAACATGGAACCGCAACCGAACTACACAGCTGCTGAATGATTGGCTGTTTGCCTGTTACTGGTGACGTCCAGGGATATGATAGGCTGTTTCCGCACGCTGGGTCCGCCAGTCTGTTAGCTGATTGGCTGTTCGTGTGTTTCTGCCGGCAAGAACGAACTCCGCAAAGACTCCGCTCGATAGAAACTCGCTTCAAAACAAACAACAAGCTAAAGTTCTGTCTCGCCCAGACACGAGACAACACACTCACCGTGGCAGAAGCACCGGGCCCGAGCAGCGAGTCTGCCGTGGCGTCTTCGTCAGTGGCAACACTAATTTTGCTTAAAAAACAAATGTCGTTGTTTCAAACTAACTTGTACAAATACATTGCAGTTTATAAAAATAATAATAATAAAAAAAGGCCGCAGTATCGCGATAATACCCGGAACCGCGATACTTTGTCTGGTATAGTATCGTGGTTACTCATTTTGGTATTGTGACAACTCTAGTAGATAAGTCTGGTGATATTCTCTATTTATGTCATCGTCATCAAATTCCATGGAAGACCAAAAACCAGCAGCACATTATGCCATATTCAGACCAGTCTGCACATTTATTTGAGCGAGCATAGTCTGCAAAGTTGAGACAGCTTTGGAGAAAACCAACCAGATGTCACGCTGTGATGGAGGGAGAGCAGTGGTGGTTGAGTGAGCTAGAGAGTGAAGTTGAAGAAGGAGCGAGAGAGCCAGCGAATGTTGTTTTCTGATTTACACAGGCCCGCACTAATCACAGCGACACCTGATTTGTGTGTGAATACGACCTCATACTGAAGACATAAATCTCACAGTCAGCTCACAGATCCAGTTTGTTATTTCTTAAATTAGCTGGTCACTCCGTAGTAAAATTTGAAAAACAGTGCATCAGGTTACGTTAGGGACTGTTTTCAGCAGCGGATGAATCCACATGTGGTGATGCAGGATGGTGTGTGTGGGGCTGTGTTAAAACAAACTACACACTAACAGTGTGTGTTCATGGAAATGAAAGAACACATGAAACATTGTGACTCATTGAGGTGTTTTCAATAGTTTTTGCACAACAATAGAAGTCAGAGGAGAAAGATATATTGAGCTTTGGAAACTGACACAATATTTGTTAGTAGGATTAATATATTGTTGGATTGTTGTCAATTAAAACAGTATCAGACTTTGTGTGACGTCATTTTAAGTAAACTGAATTAAAGATCTGTTTTTGTTTCTCTTCTTGAAGATGGAGCCCGGAGCTCTGGACGAGACCCAGATCGCCACGATCCTGAGGGAGATCCTCAAGGGCCTGGAGTATCTGCACTCTGAGAAGAAGATCCACAGGGATATCAAAGGTAGCTGACCGACCGAGAGTGCTGCTATTAGAGGAGGCGGGGTCCAGCCGACTAAATGGCATCAGTGAACACACACAAATATCACATAGCACCTTAATGGTATCGACGCCCACTTACGGTTTCATTCATTATCCAGTCTGCATTTCATCGGGGGAATTGAGATGAACGCTGCAGCGGTTCACTAAAAGGCTTTTGACAGTTGTTCCCTCTTTATTAAATAAATTGGTGATGCAGATAAATGGCATTGACAGACGTATCTGATGATGCAGCCACGTGTCTGTCCTCCCCTCCCGCAGCTGCCAACGTGCTGCTGTCCGAGCAAGGCGAGGTGAAGCTGGCAGACTTCGGCGTGGCGGGACAGCTCACCGACACTCAGATCAAACGCAACACCTTCGTGGGCACGCCATTCTGGATGGCCCCCGAGGTCATCAAACAGTCGGCCTATGACTCTAAGGTAAGGTCGCATAATACTGTAATACAATAGTACACTTTAAATGAGGTCATCCATTTATACAGTGACGATTCAGAGAGAACAGGTCACCACGAACCATCCTCATTCCTGACGGAGCGCTATGACCTGCAAGTTGAGGGTCACATGCAAATCTGTTAGCATTGTTACACTGGCATGTCATGCTGGATGATTTCAGTAGGGACTGACTCATTTGTTGTCTGTTTACTGCGCTCGCATTGTGCCGCTTCCTCTCCATTATGAGAGACTTCTTCAGTTAGATCCTGTCGGAAGTCACTGGGTGAGAGAAAACAGAAAGTAAGTTGTACTCGATCCTTAAATGCAGATTTGTGTTGAATCATCAGTATGGACCCAGATGTCGGCTTGACTCTTTGGACTGTGTGACCGCAGCACATGTGGAACTCGTCACATTCGTGGAGTTTGGTTTTATCAGAGGGCGGGACTAAGCGGAGGTTATTTTAAGACTGACCGTGATGTGGTTTGATCATAAGTTGCTAGATTTAGAACAGCCTCACAATTGAGCTACAGAGCTGTTTCTGGTCACAATAGTCTGAGAACTATATATATATATTTATTTTCTAAAAGTTGCTATGTTTATTAGAAAATGGATTTCGTAAGCCCTGATGATACTCGTCTGTACCAGATATTCCTTTCAGCTGAGTACTCGCTGGACATTTGTTTACAAGAAATCTCCACAGGGTGACTTTAAGGCCCCTCAGGGTGCCATAGCACTTTTTATTCTCACTGCGTGCTTCTCTGTTGAGCTGCAGTCCTTCCTGGCACTCTGTGGCTGACTTTAATTTTAAATATTTGGCTGACGTTTCTAGTTATTTTGAGCCCAGTTTTTGGCCACTGCAGCCACCTACGGTGAAAGGTCAAGGACTGCAGAGGTCGTGCTGAGATTCATTTGCTGTGTCACGACAGAATACACCAAAATTAAAAAGCATGGATGAAGTACTCTAAAGCTAAGGAAGGTCATACAGTGATCAGCTGTGTGCGAGCTCCATAAATGACTGTAGAGAGTCCAGGTAATAGAGTATCTGATCCCTGCCTCGCTCGTGTGTTTTTGTATCAATATTAAGTAAGTTATTGTCGTATCTTCCTCCAGGCTGATATCTGGTCTCTGGGCATCACCGCCATCGAGCTCGCGAAAGGTGAGCCGCCCCACTCGGAGCTCCACCCCATGAAGGTTTTATTCCTCATCCCAAAGAACAACCCGCCCACGCTGGAGGGCAACTACAGCAAACCGCTCAAGGAGTTTGTGGAGGCCTGCCTCAACAAAGAGCCCAGTTTTGTGAGCGCCTTTTCCATCTTTTAAGGATTCATTTGACTTTGAGCGTGTTTCTCCTGACTCCCATCACGTGCTCGGCTCACTCGCCTGCCTTCATTTCCACAGAGGCCGACTGCCAAAGAGCTGCTGAAGCATAAGCTGATCGTTCGCCATGCGAAAAAGACCTCCTACCTGACGGAGCTGGTGGACAAGTACAAGAGGTGGAAGGCAGAGCAGTCTAGAACCACAGAGTCCAGTTCTGATGAGTCTGACTCGTGAGTCCTCCTTTCTCTTGGTTTCTGCTGCACGCTATTATCCCAGCAGCTCTTCTTACTGAAGTCAGTGTGACACACACACATCCTGCTGAGGGAGAGAATCACCCTCTGTGCTGCTTTTTCCCTCCCACATTTGTTACGATGAGCTCTAAGCACTTAACATGCATGACTTCATTACTCATTCCGATAAATGTTCAAAGCCTCTTTACCGTCTGCCCAATCAGAGAGCAGGACGGCCAGGCGTCGGGCGGGAATGATTTTGGCAGCGACGACTGGATCTTCACCATCCGGGAGAAGGACCCCAAGAAGCTGCAGAATGGGGAGGGGCAGTCAGGGGCAGACCAGGTGAGAGCTCAGAGGCACATTTGAGGACTAATGGCGTGATGTTATTTGGAGACATATGCACTCTGTGCTGATTTAAAAAGATTCCCCCTAAGGTGAAGCTGCACTACTTTAATTTCCTTCCACTCCTTTTGTTTTCATCCCTCTCTCTCTTTCCGCAGACAAAAGACATTCCAAAGAGGCCTTATTCACAGAGCCTGGCCACAGTCATCTCTCCTGCATTAGCCGAGGTAAGGAGCTCCGTCTGCTTTACAGCCAGAGACAAATAAGTCATTCATCTGGCCCCAGCACAACCTTATACACAAATGAGCCTCTGGTCTGTTTCATCTCATTCATCCCGTGATGAGCTAAGCGAACATCTGCCTCTTCACCTTTTTCTCCTCGCTCCCAGCTGAAGGCGAGACAGGAGCAGGTGAACGGTAACCCCATGGTCCTGGATGAGCTGAGGGAGGCCATCCTGCTGGCCGAGGAGGCCTACCCAGGCATCTCCGACTCCCTGGTGGCTCACATGGTCCACAGGCTCCAGAGGTAACGCCTGATTGCAATGGAGCAGAATTCTCAATCATGTCCTTTTATAGTTTTAGACCGATCTACCATTCCTCTTTCCTTTTCTTCCAGCTTCTCCACAAGCAGGACATCCTCCTCCTCCCCCTAGTGATTGGCTCTCTGCCCCAGCCCTGCTCTCCCAGGCCCCCACCCCCCCTCAACACCACAGCTAGGTCAGTGGGTTAAAAGCCAGGGTCAAGTCATTCTCTACCAGCTGACCACATTTGACCTCCCGTGTCGGGCGGGGGGGGGCTAATCTAGCCTGTAAAAAAAATTACTGGACTCCAAAGCAGAGGACAACAGAGACTCTGGAGAGCTTCTTTTAGCCATTAAAGAGAGAAGTTCTGGGGGCAGCAGAACTCGTGACATCGTCTGTGAATGGGAAAAGACTCAAAAGTCAGAGCAACAGCCAAGTCGGACTCTGGGCTCTGTATACGTGGGACTTCTCCCGAGTCTTTAACATGGAATTTGCTCGACGAGGAGCCCGAAAATCTCCTCCCTCCCCCCCTCAAACACAAGAAAAGACTTCAACCCCCCCCCCCCCCCCCCCTCTTAATGCAGGCGTCATATCCCCAGAACCTCTGAAAAGCATGCTTGATGAACCTGCAGGGATATTATCTTAGTGTGTAAGCTGCGTGTGTGTGTGTGCGTGCGCGCGTGCTTCAACACACAACAACACGTGTGGGCACCTGCGAGCGTGTTTGTGTGCGTGTGCACGTGTGCTCTCGCCGTATGTAAGACTCCCTGTTAAGGCAAATTGCAGCATTCTTAATGAAACCTCAGGTAAAGTGCTTTAAGTGGACTTTGTCCTCCGAGGCAGTGGGAGGAGGAGGAGGAGGAGGAGGAGGAAGGGGTCGCCATGCTGTACATGATTACGAGTTGTCATTGCGGGAAATGAATCACTGTGTACAAAATGGTCATGCGCATTTTGTAGATATTGATAATGTTTAAAAGTAGATATTTAAAGACTTCAACAGTAACTCCCAACAGACAGAACAGAAAATGCCTTGCCTTTTCCAGAACCACGTCTGCGTTTTCGGCATTTCATCACACAGTTCAGTTTGTTTTCTTTTCCTCGTCGGTGAGTGAAATTCAGTATTCATCAGTGTTTTCTTACTAAGCGACTGAGCTCCAATCTTCCATTTCAATCACCTGCTGAATCATCGGACTAACTACGATACTAAGCTTACTTTGTTTAGAGGCTTTGTTTTTGTAGTCGGGGTCGGGGGGGGGACTCTGACTTTTACTTATGTTTAGACAATTTAAGTCGAAATTGTTTAGGACAAGAATAAAGGTAGATGTGTGTCGACAGCAGCTCTTAATTCAGAATAACGATTGAGTGGAGGAGAATTACACGGGGGGGAGCCACGCTGATATCGTGAAGTATTACTTTCCCCTCGGCTTGTGATTTCTCCTCAAAGCGGAGGTGAGGAATAACCCGGCATCGTGACACTCGCTCGTGGCCAAAACTAAAAAACCGTTAGATCAAGGACAAGCCAAGCTGCAGAGATCACCGCCATCCTTGTTTCCCTCGCTCCAGACATTTCTGTTCTCACTTCCACACACACACACACACACCACGCTAGAAGTGCCATGTCCTTCTTTTACGCTTTCACCAGATGTTTGTAGTATGATTTGCACCTTTTTTTTGTTTTGTTTTGTTTTTAAAAAAAATGAATTTTGAATCCGTTTTTTTTGTTTTGTTTTTGTTGCACTTTGAAAGTGTCGAGTATTTAAAGAAACCTGTAAGAGGAAAAAACACAAAATGAGAAAAAGTTGCTAATAGCCATGTTTTACTATATGTTTACTTAAGAGTTCCAGAATTTACTACTGTGCTAATGCAGCAATAATGTTGAGGAGTTGCATCAAGACGCACTTGTCAACACAGGGATTGAAAGAAATATCTGATATTTTTATAACTGCAAAGAGTTAAGTATGGAAATATGGAATGCTTTATGGATATGGGCACCTGCCTCTGGCAAAAAAAAAAAAAAATCTATACCTTACAGAAAAACATATGCTACGGAAATAACTACAAAATGTGTACATTTGGTCTCCTTTATCATAGCTGACAGTTTATAGTACTGTATATAATCTTTGCTTGTGTCATTTGAGAATTCCTGAGTTAAATGTAAGCTCCTTGTAAGCTTTCAAAGTGACATGAGAAATAAAGATCTAATGCTAACTGAGAACTGTGCTGCTCCTCTGTGTGTGTTGTGGGGTTGAATATGGAACGGTGATTCAACATGTTCTGCCTCAGTCTGTTTAATTTGACCCTTCCTTCAAGTGTCTTATGTATGCTCTTGATCAGTTCTAAATTTCACGTTGACTCGTGTACATTTAATACATTATGACTACCTAGTTGTGTAAACCTTGAACTGTATGCAGCCTCTGTTACACCCATCCTTGTGTGTGACTAACAGTTACCACTTTGCTCAAACTTGGATTAAAAAAGCAACTTGTCAAAATACTTCTAAATACTAATTTGGATGAGATATTTGAATATATTGAATTGACAAAAGGCTTGTAGTACCTGGTCTTCCCAGGTGGTCTCCCATCTGAGTACTAACCAGGTCTGACTCTGCTCAGCTCCCACCATCAGGCGTGTTCAGGGTGGTACGAGTATGTGACACTTGTAACCACAGTTACCAGGAGCTGTGAGCTTTTTCACTTCTCTTTACAGACAGCAGGGGGTGCTGCTGCCTCCTCAGCAGAGACAAAAATATGGGCACCAACTGTCACAGGTTACTTCATGTTAGTCTCCCTTGGGCTCGTATGTATTTGTGTGTGTGTGTGTGTGTGTGTGTGTGTGTTCGCATGAATATGTATGTATGTTCATATGTATGTTCCTATGAATGTATGTATGTTGATATGAATGTATGTATGCATGTTCATATAAATATGTATGTATGTATCTATGTATATATGAATGTGTGTTTGTATGTTCATATGAATGTATCTATATATGTTCATATGTCTGTCTGTCTGTCTACTGCCCACATTGTTTATCTGTACAGACTCTGCACATAGCTATACACACCTTACACCTTTTGCCCGGAGTTTCTGTGCTCTGTCGTCCAGCAGGTTCTCGTGGATCGTGGCTGCTGCTGTGATCCTGCATGACGCCCACTACATATATTATTACTGTCATTATTACTACCATATCTATTACTGTAATCATTTTTATCATTCATTATAATTCATTGTCATTTTATCAGTCATTGTACAATATGTTTGTGTTGATTTGTCCTGTACACGTGACATCCATTGCACGTCTGTCCGTCCTGGGAGAGGGATCCCTCCTCTGTGGCTCTTCCTGAGGTTTCTTCCACATTTTTTCCCTGTTAAAAGGGTTTTTGTGGGCAAGTTTTTCCTCACTCGAACCGAGGGTCTAAGGACAGAGAGTGTCACTCCCTGTACAGATTGTAAAGCCCTCTGAGGCAAATGTACTTTGTGACTTTGGGCTATACAAATAAAATTGATTTGATTTGATTTACTGTAAATATTGCATCTATTGCACTGTTCTATTTGCACTTCTGATTAGATGCTAAACTGCATTTCGTTGCCTTGTATTTATGCATGTGTAATGACAAAGTTTTTATCTAAACTAATCTATGTATATATGTTCATATGAATGTATGTATATATGTTCATAATGTATGTGTGTTCATATGTATGTATGTTCATATGAATGTATGTATATATGTCCATATGTATGAGTGTTCATATGTATGTATGAGTGTTCATATGTATGAGTGTTCATATGAATGTATGTTCATATGAATGTATGTATATATGTCCATATGTATGAGTGTTCATATGTATGTATGAGTGTTCATATGTATGAGTGTTCATATGAATGTATGTTCATATGAATGTATGTATATATGTCCATATGTATGAGTGTTCATATGTATGTATGAGTGTTCATATGTATGAGTGTTCATATGAATGTATGTTCATATGAATGTATGTATATATGCCCATATGTATGTGTTCATATGTATGTATGTATGTTCATATGAATGTATGTTAATATGAATGTATGTATGTTCATATGTATGTATGTATGTTCATATGAATGTATGTATGTTCATATGTATGTATGTATGTATGTATGTATGTATGTATGTATGTATGTATGTATGTATGTATGTATGTATGTATGTATGTATGTTCGTATGTTCGTATGTATGTTCGTATGTTCGTATGTATGTTCGTATGTTCGTATGTATGTTCGTATGTTCGTATGTATGTATGTTCGTATGTTCGTATGTATGTATGTTCGTATGTTCGTATGTATGTATGTTCATATGTTCGTATGTATGTATGTTCATATGAATACTTTCAAATCCAGATGAGATATACTTTGACTGGTAACAAAACAGAAAATGATCATATATTTTACAAGTTACATGACAATTTACACTTACCCGCCACAGTTCTGCCATTAAAGCCATTAAATATAAAAGTCTGTATCCAAGCGAAAAAGTGAACATTTGTAAGACAGTTCATCACCTCCAACCTATTGGTAAAATATTTGAGGTCTGTTGGGTTGGATTGGATCCAAACGAAAGAGTGGAAACTACAGGTGATCAACTATGTGGACCTATAGCTCAGTTTGGTAAAGCGCTGCTTCTAAGCTGTGAAGTTCTGAGTTCGAACCTTATGAGGTGCAGTGGCTTTTGAGGGTTGCGTCCAAAAGGAAGAGTATAAACTGTGGAAAAGACATCTCCACCTGTGTGGGCCGATAGCTCAGATTGGAGTGCTGCTTCTAAGCCATACACACATTCATATAAACATACATTCATATGAACATACATACATACATACATACATACATATGAACATACAAACATTCATATGAGCATGAATACATACATACATACATATAAACATACACACATACATACATACATACATACATACATACATACATACATATGAACATACAAACATTCATATGAGCATGAATACATACATACATACATATAAACATACACATACACACATACACACATACATACATACATACATACATACATATGAGCATACATACATACATTCATATGAACTGTCTTGGTTGGTTCAGCCCTGCACCAATACACAAAAGGTACTAGGGGGAAAATCATCTCCACCTCATCACTTGACATAACTGTTGGATATGAATGAGAAACCACATGCATGTGCATTAACATGGCTTTTTTCTTTCTCTGTGGCCAGAATTGTCTGTCGTCGTCTTGGCTTGAGGAAGCTGTAAATTTGTAATTTTGAGACTCGCAGTAGCAACTTATAACAGATCAGATAATGTACGAGTAAAAACTGTTATTGAAATGATGATGCAGCATCTTCAAAGAGTTTTATGTATCAACAGTGTAATAATGGTTGGAATTAGATGGCGGTGAAACATGACATTATTTGTAGTTATCAGTTGCTACAGGCTCCCGTTCTGTCTTTTCTTTCCTCTTGGGGATCTCATTGAAGCTCACCTTCAGGGTGACGAGAGAACATTAGCTTGTGGAAGCCGCACTGTAAAGCATGTGACACACTGCCAGTAGGTCAGAAAGCTGGTCTGTCCCACATTAGAGGACTGGAGGGTTGCATAAGGCTCTGTCAGTTTAGCTACTTTTTTTACTACTGGTATTTTAAGCTTATTTATCTTTTAAAAACAAAAAAATATTACGTTATTGAGTTATCATTAAATAAAGATTTGACCATCTATGTCTGTGTGTCTTTTGTGTTTATTCAGTGTAATATATGTATCAAAAATCTATAAATACTAATTCTATTAATAATATACTAATATATTGGCAAAGATTTTTAGTAATCCACTAGATTTTCATATTTCATCAATACCGCTTACCTAAATGAGTTCAGAGTTGTCAGCAGCGCCCTCTGAAATACTATGCAAAACTTATGAGATCATCTATCATTTAGATTTCCTAAACCTGCATTATGAGATTGGAATTCAAAATGTTAGGTTAAATATCTGGACATTTAAGTTGTCCACTTACAATATGTAAGATATTTACTGTATTAAATCAAGAAATGACCACATTGTGTCAGAGATTAAGAAAACATGCTCAACTGAAATATGACAATACTACAATATGCACAAAGAAGTGTGTGTTGTCGTCCTTGCCACCATCTTTATTGAAGCCAGGCCAAAATGAAATCTGGGGTTGAATGTGGAATATGATTCAATATTTTCTGCCCCAGTAAGCAGTCTGTTCAATTTTACCCTGGAGCAGGTAAGAATATCATATAAAAGGGAATATATTACAGTACATACAACACTGTGCTTGGAAATAAATACAAATGGTTGGAATGGTTTGTTGGTGCACTTCAGTACATCACTAATATCTATGAAATGTTGCCACACAGTGCAAAAATAATTCATTGTAAACACAAATTTACAACAGCAAAAGCATAAATTACTTACTAATAAAGATCCAGGGGTTTTAATTATGAATAACCTAAAAAGAAAGAAAAATCAAGGTTGAGCCAAAATACCGCCAAGATTTCTCACTGAAACAGTCTACCAAGACTGGAACCATCAGAGCCACATGTCTGTGTTCTTACAACTTCACCTTCACATTCCTTCACTTCACCACATTCGGTCATTCATTCATTCATTCTAACCACTACATGTCCAGAAGAGCACCAGACTGCATTGACAAAATGACCAAAAAATCTTCAAGTGCTCTGATGAAACATTTGAATAGAGTCACTTTTACATCTTGGTCTGGTTGGGTTCCTCCTCGTCAGAGCTGGAGTCAGAATTCGTCCCGTTCTCGTAGAAGTTCTTAACTGAGTCCTTCTTGTCCATCTTCAGACTCTCCTTCTTCTTCTCTTCAGGTTCCTCCTTGGCAAACTCCGCCTCTATCTTGGCCGGGTCGATGTACGTGTAGAAATGGGCCATGAAGGCAAAGATGATGCACACCAAGATCAGCAGAGAGGCGAAGAGGATGTACTCAGCCCACTGGTGAAAACAGAAAACATGTTATTTTGGAGCCATTATTGTGTTGGTATTAAATGAATTTTCCCAATGGTCAGTGAGAATACGCCACCTCCACCCACCTGATCATCCAGTTTTATAACCTCAGCAATGGTGAGCACGATGATGTTACCTACGGCAACAGTTAGCAGCCAACCAGCCTGCAGCACGGACTTCATGTTGCTGGGTGCCTGGAGTGTAAGAGGAGATTCAAATTATTAAGACACAGATTTTACTATCCAATGCAATCCACTTATTGTGTGTGATTTAGTTGTTTCCAAACTACTTTTGCAGTGTTGTCAGACGTTTGAGGAAAGCAGCCTCTACCTGTGAGTAGGCGAACTCCAGACCAGTGACAGAGAAGACCACCTCGCCTGCAGTGATGAGGAAATACTGAGGAATCTGCCAGGCCATGTGCACGGTGTTACGCTCGATGTTCAGCACTGGTCGGATACTGTCTTGGCACTACAGACACAGATATGTACCCAGATGTGTTACCTCAAGTTAAAATTACAGCGATTATTCACTCAAAATATCTTCATAAGTTACCTGTGGAAATGGCACAGTCGGCGGGATGATCAAGGTGTAAGAGCTGCCAAAGCCCAGTTCTTGAGTGTACGTGCACTCACGAGTACCATCAAAGATCCGGAACTGTGCGCTAACCAAGAAAAAAACAACAAAAAACTGTCAGAGGTACAACATTTCTCCAGTACGACTGTATGCAACATGTAGAAATGAACCAGCCTTACTTTCCCCGTGGCACTAGAACACGTTCCGACATGTTGTTAGGGACGATTTTCCCAAAATTCTGATCGCCCACAGTTACATTCAGGGCTGAGCCAAAACCATTAAAAAACCTGTGGGACAAAGGAGGATGGAAACCCAAAACCATGAAAGATATTTCTGTATAACTAACAGGATCACAAAACATTTACCCCTATAATGCCATTCGTATCATATTTGATACATGAGTTTCTGAGACCTCTATCTCATCAACACCAACAATACTTGCCTTAAAAACCCGTTGTATGAGAAGTCATGGTGAGAATAACCTCAAAATTCTAAGTAATTTTTTAAAATAAGTTGTTCATTCATTGAAAGAATGCATATTTATTAAGTAACTCATTCTTTATATTACAATTTAATCGTGTTAAAATGTCTGTATCAAATTTGATACAGCAGGTATAAAATGTATTTTTTCTCCAAACTGTCATTTCTCGTTTTTTGTAAATTAATCTACATAACGCTTACTAAAATACAAACACACACTATTTTGATGACTTCATTAATCTAATTAATCACTGAAATGCCATCTTTAAATACGTTTTGAGTATTTACAATAACAGTTCCTCTGAAATAATGTCTATGCTATATGATATGTCTATTTTTAGATGTCAAAAAGGCTAGAGGGAGAAGAGAGAAAGAGAAAGTACATTGAAAATGTCATCAACGTGATAATGGATGGTGATACAAGTGACATAGAGAAGTTGGCAGAAGATGATGAGGATGAGGATGAGGAATGGACTCCTCAGGACAGGCAGGAAAGTTCAGATAGCAGTGATGAGGAAGACAAACAAGAGGAAAGTGTAGCCCAGACAAGCACAGACGAGGTTCCAACAGCACTGCATGGGCAATCACTTTTCATATGTCTACTGTGGGAAGTGTAAGGTGCATCTTTGCCTGAACAAGGTGTTAAAAGGTGTTGAAAGTGTTATGTGAAAAAGAAAAAAAAGGAAAAAGTTCATGTTCATGTTCTATCATTTCAAAATGTTATTGACCAAACTCTTTTTTTGGGCTAAAATTAACATTGTTGTAAACAAAAATTTGCCAAAAACGCCCACTGTATCCATTATGATACAAAAAATATCTCATAAACAACATGATATAGCAAAAAAAAAAAAAAAAAAATGTGGATTTTGTTATAAGAGTTAAGAAACATCTCAGTTCCAAAAAATCAGAATTTTCTGGCTATTTTTTTTGATGGGTCAGGTCTTTTTTCGAGGATCACAAGAAGACAAAACAGAAAAGTAATTACACGTAGCCTCTTAAGACTTTATACAAATGAATTCCTATAAGCTTCGGAACAATTAGAAACTTGCCTGATAGCATTACCGCCCTCTTCTGGTTTGGATTCAAGGTCCCTGAACTGGAGAGAGAAAAACACATTAGAGCCTCCACATGTTAAACGTTTTCCCCCCCATCATATTAAAGTAGGAACTACTCCATGTCAGGACAATCAAATCTCTGTGGGTTTAGGTATGATACAGAGTCAAATGAAAACATTAAATATTGGTTTCAGCTCATTCGTAAAAAGGTTTAGAAGGGAAGAACTACATTCAGATTCATAATTTCAGTTGGACTTAACCCTATCTGGTGCTCACCTGTTTGTACATGGGACTGACCGGACCCTGGATGATTACCATTGTAGTCCGATTGCCATCTGGTATATCAGCTTGTACACTGGTATTAGAGTTCAGAAACAGTTCAAATGGTTCATCAAAGGTCAGGTAATCCGCATTGGCCTGTGGGAGAAAAGATAAGTCAATATATCCTTTCTGTTTGAGTACATGTTGGATAGTTAGTGTGTGTGTCTGGGGTACCGTGTAAGGCGACAGGGTGATGTTGTAGTGTCCGGCTTTAACGTTCAGCTGCGTGTCAAGCATGTTGATGAACTTCGTTTGGCCTTGTTTGCTTGATGGGAACTGTGGCATGGTTTTCTGGAAGGGAAACGGAGATGTGTGTGTGTGTGAGAGAGAGTTTTGCTTCATAAACATGTCTAAGTTGCACAGTGTTGTATGTTTTTATGTGTGTTACACTCACATCAATCTGTATCTGGACCAGGGCAGCAACGATAAAGGCGAGAGCAGCAAGGAACATCCCCACAGTCATCCTCTTCAATGGACTGCAGAAATATAGCAATCGTATTTATAAGAATAGATATTTAATCAAAAAACAAAATTTAAAAATGCAATGAACCGAGACACCAGAGAGTGAAAGGAAGGTAATATTTTCCATCACACAGCAATGAAAGATAAAAATAAACTCACGTGAAGTTTAATTTGCACTTGTTAATCAGCGGGTAGATCAAACTGTCCATGATGGGCACCAAAGCCAGGATCAAGATCGGGTTGACAGTCTGGTGGAAGCAGAAGGCGAGTCACAGATTTGAAGCCTGTTCTTTAGATCCACATCAACTGCCTCAAGAAACGCTGAAACAAAACGAGTATAATCAACACAAGTGTCCTACCTGCATCTGATCGGGCTGGATGATGAGAAATCCCTGTTGAAAAAGAGACAAACAGAATCTCAATTTAAAAAAAAACTCTTTTCCGATGTTTGCCTTCACGAGGTGTGACATAGCAGAAACGAAACACTTACAAAGTCGCCGTTCATGGTGGTCGCCTGGAGGGTCCACCTTGAGCCCTGTGGAGGAGATGCAGCTCTTCTTTAGTCTGTCATTTGATTCTTTTTCTTTCGAAACCTGTCACTTATTCACCATTAAGTGTCGAGGAGAAGATTTGTAGTTACCTGCTGGTCAAAGAGAGCCCAGAACATTGGCAGAGGGATGTAGAGGAACAGAACCTTCACCACCATCTTCACCTGAGCAATCAGGAGTTTCTGGAGCCAAACATAGGGAAGGATTATGATCACTGACTGTACTGTATTGATTGTTGCATGTACTTGCATATGTATACTACACTTACATTGTATTTCTCCTCAGCCCAGTCCATCCAGTGATCCCTGCGAGGGTACTCGGAGGAACGATGCCTAAACCTGTTCTTGATGGCAAACTACAGATAGCAGGAAGGACATTTTCATGCTGTCAGTTTTGTTTCACATATGGTTCTATTTAAAAGCACCCAAACAATGTTTAAAAGCCACTCACCCCGATGCACTTGCAGACTTTAACCAGGATGTTGCCTTGAGGGGCCGTCTTATTGTACAAACCACTACCAACAATGAACACGACTGCAGAAATGATCCAGAAAATAAAAGAGGTCATTGTTGGAACTTATCTTCTATGCACTATAAATATTCACAGTGTCACTTTCTTAGGAAATATACTTTATAGCGGGGTGATAAAGGGTTTATAAATTATTCAGTAATCAAGAGTTATAGCTCCAGGTAATTTATGACCTAGAAGCTGTCCTTATCTTTAGTTCAAGCTCAGTTTAACAGTCACGTGTTTTATACAGCTGCAGTCATAATGAAATGTAGGAAATAAATGAATCAAGAATGTATTAAAGAGGCACTTAAGTTATTTACCATTATACAAGTTGGGGAGAGACATAAGACACAACTGAAGTAACCAAGGGTTCAAGCCTTTGTATGGGTCAAGAGCCAAAAAAAACACTGGAGACTACAATTCCCATATCCCGTGCAATTAGTGGTAGAGGTAGTTGTAGTAGTAATAGTAGTAGAGTTCTTACTCAGAGCTACCACCATGAGAGCAGCAGGGACGCCAAAGGCCAAAGGGTAGCACTTCTGCTGGGTGTGAATGCCACACTCCTGAGCTGGAAACCACAGCACACAATATATAAATTCAATATATATACGATATTATTTGCATATTTTACATTCTGTGATCAGCTTTGGTGTACCTCTGAGGATGGGGGTGATGACGGTGGACAGCAGACTGCCGGCATTGATGGACAGGTAGAAGATGGAGAAGAACGTGCTCCTCTGCTTCTCCTGTTGGACACGGGAAGTTTGGACAAAACACATGCACCGTGATTTTTCCTAACCTCTTACTCTGATCTTGCATAACACCTCATTTCACCACAGGCATTAATATTATGATGTAATCCCTGGTCCTGGCCTTGAACAGTGTAATAAAGCGTGTTATGCCCCAGTCTAGCCTAGGGCATAACGAGAATTGGCCAGTTGGGAGAGGAGGCCGGTTGGCCACCATCTTGGCTCTTTATATATCCAGGTGGTTTCTTAGCTCCATCCAATCATGGGCTAGTGCCTAGAATTATTCCACCAATCATCTCCCAGGGATGGCACATTCTTATTTACATATTAAATTAACCACAGTCATAACAAGTGACCAATGTACCCTTTGTTATTAGTTAATAAACAACTGGCTGGAATGAAACTGAGATACAAGAAGTGCTGATGCGATGCCTGGCTGAGTGAGCTTGCTTTTTAATTGCAGTGTGTGTGTGTGTGTGTGTGTGTGTGTGTGTGTGTGTGTGCACATGGAAGTAAAGGAGAGAGGTACTCCTGTCCTGCATGTGATGTGTGCATGCATGCATGTATGTACCTAAGGGGAAGGTCAATGTTTATGTTTTCATGACTACCATGTGCACAGTGTGCTTTCACAAGACTGCAGAAGTGTTTATGTAAGTTTTCTCATGTGTATGCAGAGTGTGCGTGCGTGTGTGTGTGTGCATGTGTGTGTGTGTGTGTGTGTGTGTGTGTGTGTTCTGGAGCCACATCTAACCTGATCGTCAGTAAACTGGTCTCCACCGAAGGCAGCCACGCAGGGTTTGATGCCTCCTGTTCCCAAGGCAATGAGGATCAAACCCACCATGGACAGAGCTCTGAAGGCCAAACACAGCACAGGCACAATGTCAACACATGTACTTAATGTACTCCCGTCACACGGATCTGAGCGCGTTCAACTCACATGTGGAAGGTCATGTTGTCGGGGGTTCCATCCCTGTTTGCATCTGTGATGTCATGGATAGCACTTATTGCCATGACAATCTGTCCTAGCGTGTAAACGATGGACAGGTAAACAATAGTCCTGTGCAGAGGGTGGAGGAGGAGGAGGAGGTGGTGGAGGAGAAAAAGAGTGAGACGTTAAACGGGTGTACATCAGGTACAGATAGAGATAAGATAGACACGGGTCAAAAATCCAAGGATGAAATTTAACAGCTGATTCTGTGATGTACTTTGACCCCAGCACATGAAAACACACCATATATAACATCATGTATGTGCTACAGTATATTTAGGATTTTGGTGTCTTCTTAAACTCACTTGAACTTGCCGAGCCATGAATCAGCCACGATGGCTCCCAGGATGGGTGTCAGGTAGCAGAGAGCCACAAACGTATGGTAGATGGTGGTGGCAAAGTCATCATCCCACTTTAAGAAGTACTTAAAGTACAGCACCAGCACGGCTGCAGACAGGAGGATGCAGGGAAAAGGGTATTCAGAGGTTAGGAACCACCAGGCTTAACTCTACTGTATACTCACAGGGAGCATTTTTCTGCAGAGCAAGTATTTGTACTTGGACAAAGAGCATCTTAAAATATGGATAAAGCAGTTTGACAACAGAAACTATAAAGATCCACAACAAACCAACTCACCTCGCATGCCATAGTAGGAGAAACGTTCACAGAACTCATTGACCACAATGAAAAAGATGCTTATTGGGTAGCCACAGATAACAATCTGTTAGAGAGAAAGCAGAAACTTCAGCGTATTAAATAACAAACTTAATGTTACATGCGAATAACTTACATCATATTTAAAAAGACTTCAGATACACTGAGTTAGGCTGAAGCCTGGATTTGGATTTTTATGCCATGATGTTGGCTATCATAGCATTATTATAAACTCTACTGAGAGGACATTAACAGTTGGACTTACACTTTTTGACTTCTTCTCCTTATATCCTGCAGAAACGAGGAAGTCAAACATTATGTAACGTGATCATTTATGCAGATAAACACTGTTTAATGTAACCAACTGAACGAATGCAGTCAGTTTGCTACAAATAATTGTATATTTGTTATAAGTTCATGTGTATAAAGCAAAAAACAGTTGTGATATATCTGTAAAACCCAAGATGTAGTGGGGTCATAGTGCAGATTGGGACTCACCTTCCATGACTGCGGTGTGTGTCGACTTCGGGTCCCCTCTCCGAATGAATCCTTCAGCAAAAAAGACACAAAGAGAGACTGGTGACCCCTGTTCAGATCCACGACACGAAGACCGAGCCGAGGCCTGGACACCTTCTTATATAACCTCCCCTCCTGGAACGCCCACTGATGCTGGACTGTGGTTCATCTTGTCCAGCACCACCCAACGTGCAAGTCACCATTATTCCTCCCAGCTCCTCATGAGTGTGTGTGTGTGTGTGTGCACGTGTGTGTGTCGGTAATTACTTTACGACTTAGGGAACTCAGGTGCAATCACAGAAGAGGGTCTTGCCTTCCAGATAAAGAGCAGTGTTCACTGTTTGTTTCTTTCCAAACACAAGCTTCATTAGCAGTAGCCACTGTGTGTATGCACTATATAAATCATATACTGTGTGTATACATAAAGTGCATGGAGTACTTACCTTTAAATAAACTCAGGCTACATAAGACAGTAACAGATGCAACATATGAAAAGCTCACAGCAGTATAAGTCTTGCATTCCTGTCCAATAAAGACACACACAAACACACAGCATGATGTTTAGCAGGCCATATCTCTGGAGCTGGAGTGTTTGTCCAGTCAAAGTGTATTTGTGTGTGTCAGTGTGGGTCAGCAGGGGTGGTGGTGGATTCTGTCAGTGATCAGAGGTGGGATTAGCTGGTGTTTTTACATGACACAGAGCACCGCTGGGTTTTTACTGGAGTCAGCATCCTGATTTCCCTCCCGTCTGTCGCACAAACCATTCACTCCGCTCACAAACACACGCACAAACATCACAATTATTTCTAACTGATAATACTGTATCCTGCTATGACACATTATCAGCCAGCACAGCATTATCACGTTACACCCTGAACATAAACTGCATATCATAAAGCCATAGCTGTATAACTGACAGAAGCTTTTAAAAGTCAAAAAGTACGACTGAAAACATCAATAAATAACATTATTAGTTATATCATTAACTAATCTGATAGCTAAGAGCTGCCTGCACTTATTTTTTTAGTAGTTAAACGCATTAAAAGCTACTGTTTACAGATTTTATACAGCAATGCAAAGCGGTACAAAGTATATGGGTGATTGGCACTGACAGTAAAAAGAATGGGAAGTGAATGTGCGTGTCAGGTTTCTAAAAAGCCGATTTGAAGCTCTAAATCTGTGCAGTGGCCACCGCTATGATGGTAGTTCTGCCCCTTCCGCCTCCCGGATAATCTAAAAATCGATGAAGACGTGTATCATTGGCAGACCTGAGGTGGACTGAAGACGCCAGGGTGCTCAAACAAGCCATCTGTAATGACAAACATCCACACTCTCAATCCTGCATAACTTTAAGCCTTAATATAATGTGAACAGGTGAGTTGTATATAAATTCACCCTCAGTACAGTTGTCATGAACGGGGAAATTATCTATAGAGACCAAAAGTGTTTTTTGTACCAGGCTGTAAACATGTTTATTTCTGCTGTGAAGTTGGACATTTGAACATAGGGACTTACGGAGACTTGAAGTGGCTGTGCAAGGACTTGCAGGTCTATTTTAACAGTCCATTTTTGAACTCACCCACAGTAACAGCCGAACATCACGAGTCCCTCCTCTGTATTTGAGACAAAAGCTGCACTGACAGATGTGGCTTCTGCTTCACAGATAAGAGACTGCTTTGAATTATATCTGAGATAACAGCAGAAAACAACAGTAATGACAATAAAACCACATGACCTCGGTGATCATACGATATTAAGTTCCAGCAAAATCTTGAATGATAACAATGAGATATTATTACAGATTTGATTTATTTATGTCTTAAACATATTTACATGAGCAGTCATTAAGTACAAATGTTTTTTTTCTTAACTTTGACCTCACAGATAATAAAAGGCATCTACATGACAGACAAAGAAACAGAGGGGGGAGATTACAAAGCGTCACACCCTTGTCTTGCATTGCACAGTCTCTTTCTAATGTCTTTGGCAAGAGTGGTTTTCTGTGCAGTAGGTTGCCTTGGTAACAATAGAAAATATTGCACACACACTTTTTTTTTTTTTTTCCTTTTTCTTTTTTACAGAAAATAGGTTCAAACGCTGCGGTTCACTTGGCTTTAGACAGTTTCTATACACATCTATTGGCCTAAAATAGAGTGAATGATTTTTTCAGATGTGAGATAAAAGATAAACTCTGATGCCTTCTGCTGTAACACAGCCTCCATGTAAAAGAATAGAAAAGGGAAATGTAAAAAATACTGTGCATCAGCTGAAGAATGTATGAACGTTACAGCAGTGGCATTTATTTCCATTAAAAACCTTCTCGAAGCACTCTCTTACAAACACTGTACATGAATGGGAACCGTACATTTAAAAACAGATCGGGTGTCGACTCTAAATCAAATACTGAAGTCCCTCATGTTGGGTGGAGCTTACAACGCCAGGACAATTAAGATAGCATCATGTCAGTCACAGTACTGGATACACACTTGCTGTGTCCGAACATATGCCCACATAAAATAAACTATACAAAGTGATAAATGACCCAAATCTGGCCAATAGTCGATAGAATCGCTCAAAGTTCTCTGTTTGAAAGTCAACAGTACTGACTGGAGTCTCCATAGGAAACAAGAACAATGGGCCTACTGATAACAGGGAGTGAACATCAACCCATCACACTCATCCAGCTCATGACATGTTCAGGAATAGCAGGAGAAAGAAACAACGATGGATGATGATGGCTTCAAGTTGTGTTTAGGTACTGTCCTAATTGATTCCTTTTGACTGGCAGGTAGTTTAATCAGTCATTAGTGGTGACGGAGGCTTCAGTCTGGACTTAAAACATCCACATCAGAGTACGGTGGTGGAGCCATGTGGGTTGGCACTGGTTGGTGTGCCACTGATGGCGTTGAAGATACCCATAGAGTCAGACAGAGTGCTCCTTGTGCCGTCCTCCACTGGGTTTATCTAAATGAAAAGGTCAATTAGGAAAATGTATTTTATCCTCACGCACACACACACACACACACATACATGGTTATTTAAGTTTAGGGACTGTAGGAAATTAATTTGAGGTGGGAGGATCATGTTTTGTTGCATTTTTCTCTGAAGGCAGGTTAGTCTAAATTTCTTATCAGATTTACATTTGACATTATTCTACCTTTATTATTATTATACTCTTACACATCTTGTGTTTGGATGTTATTTTCCTCTCTCCGTGCCACACATCAGCAAACATCACACTTTATTTTACCAACAGTAATCAACACGTCTAACGGTGTGCTCTTCCAGCTGTCTGGAAGAAACGTCTCCAACAGATCTGGCCTAATTGGTTTAATTACGAAGGACAGTTATGTATCTAATCTAATTTGTATTTAGACACTCATTTGGTGGCATTTGGTTTATTTATGAGAGTTGAGGAAGGAAGTGTTTTTTTTTGTGAGTCAAACAAAGCAAAGAAGGATGAAAATATTAACAACACTTTAACACTTGGGGAGGGCTTTGTTAATTTTCTAATAATTTTCATACAGTCCCTTACTATTCTTCCATAGTCAAATGACAAAAGCAGCATTACCATCCAATCTGCTCAGGCCAGCACAAAGAGAGCAGGAGACAGGAGACAGGTTAGTAAAAGAGCAGAAGATCACAGCAGTGGACAGCTCTTTAAGTGAAACATGAGCATAAATACAAATACAAACCAATAACAATTTAACAAGTCATTTTTATTTGTCACTGGTTTGAGTACTTTTTATATCAGGACTTCTGATGGGTGAGATTTATCTCACTGGACAATAAAAATCTGTCAAATCCCTGTCGCTGAAAAGACTCATAGCAGTCTCTACTGCCGTCTTCGTGCTTCGTACCTGTTCATGCATGATGTTTGACAGCTCCCTGGTCAGGTCCCTGTAGTTGGCCTTCATCTCATCGTGATACTCCTGCTGGTCCTCTTTGATCAGCCGCTCGTTCACTCCCAGCGCCTGACCGCAGGCGTCCACAAATTGCCTGAGGAGAGATGCAAAACTCCCATGAGGCAATAAATAGTTCTGTGGTAGATGCGGTACATTTTCATACTGTCGTTTTATTGCCAGACACAAATGTCATTGATAAGTACCTGAACACCTCTTTGAGCTGTTTGACCTTGTTGTCAGGATATTTCTTGGCACTGCTGTCGTCGAGGAAAGCTCTGGCATAAGCGAGAGGACCAGCGTTGACCTGGATGACAACGGAGATCAAACTTCATAAATAACACTGAAGAAATTCTGCACAAGTAAACCTTTGAAATAACTCATACCTGAACACTGATGCTGCCTTGCAGCTTGAGCTGCAGGCGGATCATGTCCACCTCAGACGCGGAGCACAGGAGTCTCAGCTCGGCCACCTTGGCACTCATCTCGTCTATGGCCACCTCGATGGGGCTCAGGTCAGTCTGGTGTTGGTACATGACTGCTATTCGCTTCTTCACATAAGGGAAACAGTGGGTGGCTGGATGGGAGTGGGATTGGGGAAGAAAAAAGGACATAAAAGATAATGACGATCTAAGAAATTGTACACACAATTAGCCAGTGTCTCGTGTGCAAAGCAAAGTCCAGAGTTGGTCAGCCAATTCTGCTGCAACTCCCTTCTCTACCATTCTACCTTGTTCATCTGTGTTGTCATGAGAACGTTTTAGGGTGACAGAGACACAGAGCATCCATGTAACCATAGTAACCCACTCTCACTCCTGCCCACGAGGGGAGAGTGAGGCACTGACTGATATTGCTCTGAGCAGCAGGTATATAACCTAATAGCCAGGCCCTAAACGTGCTGCTTACAGCCATGTCACTATCAGTCAGCGTGATTATTAACAAAGCAAGATAGCACCTGAACCTTGGGATGAAGTGGACAGTACAGTAATAAACTTCTTATCTGATCAGATATGTGTCAGGTGTAATAAGATGGTCATTAAAGTGGTTTTTAAAGTCCACATGTGGGTCTTGCTCCTGCTTTTACAAGTCAGATTTATGTCTGAACTTCTGCTGTGTGACCTACTGGTGAGAATGGTCCGCCGTTTACACTGCTCCTCCACCCCTCCCTGCTTCTTGCCCGACACTGTGAATGGCGTCTCAAACACGAAGCGCCGGATGTTGTGGCTCTTCTCGAAGTCAGTCTTCCGGTCCTCCAGCTCCTTGTCATCTAGGTAGGGTGTGACGTGGGTCACCTGGATGTAGGCGTACTTGGAGTCCAGGTCTTTTGGGTTCACCTGTGGGTGCACAAAGAGATTTTTATTTTGAATCAAACACAGCCAGAAAATAGCTGAGGTTGTCGAGTTGTCAAATTATTAATACCACTCTCATGTCTGTGCATTAACCATGGATCTAGAGATAGGATGTGATTAGCTTAGCTTAGCATAAAGACTGGAAACAGAGGGAAACTGCTAGCCTATATCCTGTTTGTTTAATCCAAACATAGATCCAAATGTAAAAACTACAAGCGCAAGGAATAAGACTGTTAGAAAAATCCATATTCACACATCTAATGTGTGGAAAGTGTTGTGTCCTTGATGCTACTGTATCTATATATCTATATATCTATATCTATATTTATATCTATATCTATGTGTATATGTACATCTTTATTAGATTTAGGGAAGTTCACACTCCAGCTTTAACCTGTCACCCTAATGTTAAGTTCGCCATTTATTGAGTTGTTGTTTTGTTCCTTTCTGAATGTCGTCCCTGAACTCTGCACTACAAACCATCAACAAGATGTTCTCCCAAGACCTTTGCACAACTCTCAGGGTCTACCATTTACTGTCACATTATACAAACGCATGCAAATGTGTCCCCACCCTGCCAGAGTCCTGAATGATCTTGACGTTCTCCTGACCAAACTTGTCGGAGTAGAGCTTCAGGAGCCTCTGGGAAATCTCCGATAGAGGAGTGAACTTTGGCTCCTTGTAGATGTATTCCTTCCCATCCTCGTCCTCAAAGAATCCCTGCAGAGGAAAGGAAGGAAGTCAGGAGCCTGGTCATGAACTCTGGGCCACTTTATCACCTGGAGCCATTTGACTGAAGTATACAAAAGTCAATAAAAGGACAACCGACTTAAAGAAAGAAAGCAAAATCTGGTGTATATGCCAAAAAAGACAACAATTAAGCAAAGAGAGGAGTAAGGTATGGAAACAACAGACATAAAAACATCTGCAGCTTACGTAAAAGACATAATCTGTTTAGGCTGATATTCAAGCACATATTGTTATAAACTACCTAGTCCTGTGTCTATGAGAAAGAAATCAACCGTGTGTGTGGAAACAGGCCAGCGTAATCACTGAAGAGGTAGGTGGGGCTCAGAGGTAAAATGGCTGATCAAGGGAAAGGTAAACAGGGAGACAACCCAAAGCAACACATAGGAATAGCCACTACAGAGCTAAATGTATGAAATCTCACAAAAAAACATCAGGCCTCAAACAATATAATGATGCAAACACAAGGCCAACACACACAGCTGCACCTCTACACACTTACCGCAGCCTTGGAGGGCGGGGAGAGAAAGAAAAGACACGTTTATTAAAAAAGAGTTTTAGTCGAGTAGATTAAAATTCATGTGTGTGTGTGTGTTAAGAGTTATTGAGTTAGAATTCATGCTAGACAAAAACAGTTACATATGTGATTAACTGGTTTGTCTTACCTGTCCAAAGAAGGCCACTCTGAAGTATGTTCCCAGGAGTCTTTTGCCAGTATGCATCACCTCCATCACTTTAGTATAGGCACGGTGGAGGGTGTCATACAGATGTGTCAGTTTCTGTTCCACAAAAACACGACATTGGAGACATTTTCACAGAAACCAACCAAGAGAGAATCAGATCTTTTTAAATAACATCTGAGTTGGGGTAGCGTAGTGGGTTAAGCGGCCGCCCCGTGTGTGGAGGCTATAGTCATCGCTGCAGCTGGCCCCGTTTTGAATCCCGCATCGGACGGCTAATTTACTGCGTGTCACTCTGCCCCCTGCTTCCTGTCTATCTTCAGCTGTACTATCAATAAAGGCATAAAAAGGCCAAAAAAATAAAATAAATAAATAAATAACATCTGAGTTATGCAGCGGAGGGTACATACAATTAAATGTTTAATGGCCGTATATATTTGACTTATTTTTAACAGTGACATATCATTTCCTTGGAAGTTCATATGGCAAATGTTCACATGCAGCAGTTACACAGAAAGGTTCTATAGCTGTGCAGTTTACCTCAAAGTCTCTGCGTTGTTCGTAGATGGGAATGATGAGCCTGTAGACATCAGCGATGAGCTCATAACGCTCCGCCTTCCAGAGGCCATCAGCACACTCCTCCAACAGCTCCATCAGCACCTCCTGAATACGCGGACAAACAGATCAATGCAAGCTTTCCCCTCCTACACACAGTCATATTTAATCACTGCAAAGAGGGATGTTTCTGTTTGTTTTTATTTGTGTAAAAGGCTACAGTAAACTTAATCTGAGCATAATGTTCCTGTAAAGACAGCAGACATGGGAGGAAATGGATCCATCATGCTTTTTCTTTTTATAGGGGGATTATACAGCTCATAAAAAGGAAAGGTTTTCAGAGGAGATGGAAGGAAAAGTGCTTTTCATTGCCTACAGATCTGTTGACCAACTCATAAAAGCTCAAACATTCTCGAGCCGTCACTTTCAATTTCACTGGGTTATCAGTTTACCAAGAGGATCTGATCTCAGGTCACTGGGCCTGCTGGAGTGTCATTGAGCAAGACACTGAATCCTTAAACACCTCTAGCAGAGCTGACCCTGAGCCTGGTCCGGTTTTTCAAGACAGCCCTTCTGCCAGCTCAGTGATTTCCGACAGTAACACACGTACTAAGCCCTGTGTCAAAGTCTACAGTATTCACGGAGCAATCGATACTCATAACAGAGATAAGAAGCTCTAGGCAGACATCATGTGACACGTGCTGAAAATGAGGAACTTAAGAAAACATGGTGGGACTGGCTGATATTCATAGCACGGTGTGCAGTATAAGACGTCTCACCTCATTGAAGTGAACATCTTGCATCCCTACGTCCTCCATCATGGCTGCCTCCTCGTCAATGTTTGGAGTGATGACGCGGAAAGCTGAGCAGCCCTGCCTGAACATACCTGACATACAGATGGAATGAAACAACAAGCGTAGTGGTCATGTTAAACGTATGGGTGATCTAAAATGTATAAAGACAGTGGCGGTGAGCATGATCATCATTTAAACCTGCCAGGATCACTGTGATTGGAAATATTAATCGCACAGATGCACTGGCCTTGGTTATTGTATTAGATTTTGAACTTTCTCTCTCAACCAATCAGAGACACTAATGCATAATTTATTACCTGCAGAACTATTGACCAGTTTTAACGTCTCTGCACTGGCTGCCTGTCTGCTCCGGAATTCATTTTAAGATCCTTTTATTGGTTTATAAATCTCTTAATGGTCGTGGTTTCATTGATTTATCAGATTTGCTTTTAACCTATGAACCCTCTGGAATCCTCAGATCTTCAGGTAGTGGCCTTTTAATCACACTCAAAGTCTGTATTAAAGGTGACACATCCTTTTATGACTGAGGTCCGTGTGGAGGTTTTTTTTTATTGTGTGAAGCACTTTGCGTTGCATTTAACTTGTGCGAAAAGTGCTATACAAATAAAGTCTCATTGATCGGCTGAGATTATAAAACTTCTGCTGCTGCACTGACAAAATGAAGACTGGCTGAAGGGTGGCGCTTTAACTGATGAAAACAAGTGAAATATTTGTATTTTTTTTTCAAGTTGAATATTACAGATTTAGATTTAGTAGAGGAGCTTGGCGTAGAAAACATGCATAAAATATAATTTCTGTTCCACTCACAGCATACAGGGTTAATAGCAGCTACACCTAGCCCTGCTAGTTAAGCTATCAGAGAAGTTCATCTTTATCTTAATTGCATGTTGTACATTAAACTGTCAAATCGCTTTGAAACTGTAGCTGTGGTGTGTAACGCAGGTGGCATTCAGTTTTTTATGTGTTGAGCTGTCACATTATATGAGAGACTCCCTCCAAAGTCTGAACACGGTATCCGGTTTGATATGTGAAGAAACATGAGAGGGAGTCTTATCTGGGGAATGCAGCGTCTGAGTATTTTTTAACATAGATGAACCTTGGACGAGTGCTCAGGTGGAGGATGAAGGTGTATGTTCCTGTGCTTTCATGCGCAGGTGTGTGTGGAGCGTGGCAACATGTGTGCACACTTTATTTCTACGAGTTAAAGAAGCAGAAATCTTTTTATTACTTTTATACTTTTTATTGTCTCTCATAAAGAGTTTATTAAATAATAAATCCTCTATAATTGTTACTAATCATATAGCCACTGTAAATTGGAATTATAAAAATTTTGGAATGGAGTTATAAAAGAAAGCATCCCATAATCAGGAGACACACACTCCTATATCTCTGACTCACCTTTTCTCCACAGGTACTCAGCGACCAGGGCAGCGACATGCACATAACACATGGCTGCCTGCAGGTAAAGACAAGTCACAGGTTAGCAGCAGCAAGTGAAATGTTTATTTAAAATGCCGACAAAACTGAAATGAAATTGCAAATGTTATCAAAGTCAATATTTTGAAAAGACCTCTGAAAGATCTCCGTTCTTGTTGTGGATGCGAGCCATGCTGTCCAGCCAGGTCTTGCGGAGCTCAGGCGTGCTGGTGTAAGACTTAGCCAGGCTGTACTGGAGGTCCACCAGCATCTCCGGGTCGTTCTCGTGCTCCTTCATCTGCTCCGTGGCCATCAGCACTGTCCTGATGCGCTTTGTCAGGTCCTTCACATCTGATGGGAAGGCTGTGTGCTGCAATAGTACAATAAACAAGCAACAAGAAATGAGGCTTTTATCGTTATTTCCGCATGAAGATGTCAGAGATTACACTTGTAAGGCAAAATACAAACAAAAAAAAAATGATGTATGGAACCTTCTATGGCCATAACATGAGGAAGATTTGTTTTCATCTTACCTTGATGTTCTTATCACTGTTGGCACAGTTGTTAATGATGGAGAGCGACTGCTGGAAACGGGTACCCCCGATGCCGATGACATCAGCAATCAGCTGACTGACAGCGATGACCACCTGTGAGAATGGAGACGAAGAACAAACAAAAGTAAGTAATGCTTGACCTAACGGATGCATCAGAAAGGCCACGTACAAACAGTAAAAACTTCTGCACACATACCTGTAGGTGTGTTCTTACGAAAGATCTGCGTCCCGTGTAGTCAAAGTTGCTTTTCATGAGGAAGTAGAGAAGATGGGCGGCGTCGCTGCGGATAGAGCTCAGCTTGGAGTTACAGCACTTGAGGATTTCGTAGCACAGAGAGGCACACATGTCGGCCCGGCCGTCAAAGAAGGTACAGGGGAACTGGAGGACACACAGGGAGAGACAGGATGCAAAGAGTGACTAATGGAGCTATCAAAAACAATAGAATACAACGATTGTTCTATTTTCCTGAGCCTCCCATGAATATTTCACCTTGTAGATGAAGGTCCTGAGCGAGGTGAAGACCTGTTTGAGGGCGGCCTCAGACTGAGGGATCTGCAGGAAGCACAGATGGACCTGGAAAACCTTCTTCATCAGGGGGTTGTGACCAAGATCTGAATTCAGCTGTGTCTGAAGAGGACCAACCAACCAACCAACCAACGTGTGATTAAGATACAAAATGTCACGTGTTGTTGTTTGTATCATCATGCTGTCACAGGTGATACCTTGAATCCCATGATGAAGATGCTGAGTGTGTCCAGCACAGTGAGACAGACCTCTGTGGACACATTGGCCTCCAGCAGACACTGGCTGCTCACGTCTGCTTCCGTGTGAGAGTACACTGCACAGAAAGCACAGACACAAAGTTAAAAGATATGTCTTAATGTGAGCAGTAAAAGATTTATCTGTTTGATTAGGATGTTGATGATCAGCAATGACTATATGGATATTTGCAAAGTAATTATATTTCTGCTTGTTTATGGAAGGAGATAAGCTCTGTTATTGTTATTGCAACTCATACTGACTGCCATTAGAGGTCAGTAAAAGACAGTAATGACTCCATTATTTAACAATACACTCCTCATATGTCATATGTGTAAGTGCAGCTGCTCACAACATATATCAATAACACTGTATCTTAACCATGTGTCTGAATTCATCAAATAATAGAGCATCCCACCTTCAAAACAGGGGAAAAAACTAAGTCTAAATGAAAGCTGCGTAAGTGAACAGTGGGAAACAGAGTAGGGAGTATTAACAGCGGAAAAATATATTTGATATTTTTATAATTGGAAGCTGTAAAGAGAAGAGGAGCCCAGATCAGTGTAAAGATGATATGAATCGTCTGTGATTAAAAAAAACAGTATTGACAAGAAACATTACATAATAGCTCATTGGGCCATATTGCATAATTTAAAGTACTTAAAATGGTTTATATGATGGTATATCTATTTATATATTAAGTATAAAGGAAATAGAAGGAAAAAAAATATGAGAAAAAGAAAGAAATACAACTTTGCTGTTTGCTGAGTCTTCATCCTGCACTACACAACTAATCTGGTGAAAATGAAAGTAAAGGTATTGAGGATGAACCTCGCTGGATATCGATCTCTCACCATCTTCAAATCATCACCTGTGGTTTTAGCGTACAGCGTTTGTTTACATCCGGGCATCTTGTAGCATCCTGCTGCTTTGGCTTTTCACACTGAACAACAACCACCTTGATTACTGTTGATACTAAAGAAAATGACTGAATCTGATGATTATGAGCCACACTGTTTGATGACTGAGGTTTAACCTTCTGTTAGTTCTTTAAAGTGTGAAAAAGATCTCAGCTGTATCTATAAAAGTCAGCCAGGCTTACTGTTGTTGAATGTGTGAGCGTTCTCTAGAGTCCCCAGCTGCTGAAGCCGGGCGTGCAGGATCCCCGCCCTGTTACGAGACACAGGTAGAGTCAGAGACTTCCTGTCTGGAGCTACAGGCCCTACCCCCTCCTGGCTCCTGTTGGGAGAAGAGAAATACTATTAGGATGGAAATGCATGCGCAGAGGTGCAAAAGGATCAACTGAGGAAATGTCTGAGTGGTGCAGATAGATCCATAACAGATTAATGAATGGTTAGATTGTAATCTGGTTTTAATGGCAGACTCATGCATTAATTAAGCACAGTGAGACCAAAAGACAGAAAACTCTTACCCATGCAGAAGGGGCCAGGGGCCGCGACATTAACCACAAAACAACCTCCCAGTGTTACACATGAGAGAAGAAACCAGAGGTAAGGGGTTAGGAGATTCAGTAAAGGTTTGTAAATCTGCATGGCTGTGAGTCATATTATTGCAAAGATGATGAACATAATTAGTTTCAGTTTCAAGAACCAATGAATACATTGAAATACAGTCAAATGAGATGTGAGACACAATCTGTCTGCTTGAACACTCTACCTGACGATGAATCTCTTCCCCATATATCTGAACTGATGAAGGCAGACTCTGCAGGACAAACGACAAGAGGTGAAGCTCAGTCAGAGATCATCATATCATCAACTTTGTGAAAACAGGATTTTTTCTCTTTCCAAAAGAGCAGTGTGTTTTTTTAGTCAATCTCTGGATAACATGGTAATGTTACTTTCTACTCAGAGGAATAGTTTGACATTTTGGGAAATGCACTTGTTTGCTTTCTTGCAGAGAGTTAGATAAGATCGAAACCACTCTATGCATTATGCATTGGAGTCAATTAGCTCAGCGTAGCATTAAAAGTGGAAGTGGACATATTTTTTGGATAGAACCATTCTGGAGACAGGTGCATTTAGTTCTGTGTGAGACTCTGGGTTACAGTGTTCCATTTACATGTGTGGTACTATACTATACTATAAGGAAATGTGTCTAGAGAAGATCAATATCTTCTTATTGCAAGTAAAAAGACCATCACAAGGAACTGGACGAAACCAGATACACCAGATAATGAGCAATGGTTGTCTATTGTTAAAGAAATACAAGGGATGGAAATGTTGACATATAAATTGAAACTAAAAAAACTGGGTGAAATGGATAAAAGATGTAAACATTTAGTTTTGCAGATGCTAAGATAGGTGATTTTGGTCGTCCCTCTTAATAGGCCCACCTTTATTGTTCCTTTTTGTTTGTTTGTTTGTTTGTTCTTCATTATGTTTACTACATGCATACGTAAGATATACAGTATGAGAGAATATATTTGTATAAAGATCTGCATGTATTTGTTGTGAAATGGCAATAAAAAATAAAGTTATAAAAAAAAAAAAGTGGAAGTGGAGGAAAACAGCTAATGTGACTCTGTTCAAAATTAAAAATGCACCTGCACAGCACAGGTTTGTGAACGGATTAAATAAACAAGATACAACGTGTTAATTAGTGAGCTTGAGAGCTTGAGAGTTTTACCTTTGGACAGTCTTTTAGTTTGTTTTTGCGTTGGCTAAGCTGAGCTAACCTAACCACCTGCTGTCTCTAGCTTCATAATTAACATACAGATATGAAAGTGGTATCGACCTGCTCATCTCATCCCTGAATAAGTATAGTCCCCTCTTCCTAAAGCAAGGAGATAATTAGCATTAAAACTGAAGCAATCAATGGATAAGCTGTGGTTTGACTTACTGGAACTATTTAACTGTTAACAGAACACAAACTAACAAAACAGCACGCTTTATTACTGTGCAGTTTTAAACTTGAGACTCATGTTATACCCCTTTTCCACAAGTTCACACAATTCTCAGGTGTTTTAATGACATGTCTGTGCACACCAGCTCTCTCTGTACCCCGTCTGTAATGCTCTGTTCTAATGAGCTGCTGCACACAGAGTTTGGCATCAGACAACCATTACAACACGTGAGCTTAAGCCGCTGAGAGAAACATGGTTCTGGTCCTGGAATATGTTCATGAGTCTGAGGGCTCAGAATCCTAACAGCATGTTTTAAAGCCAAGCCACAAGAGACAGTGCGGCTGCAGGAGCTCACGCAAAATGGAGGATGTTGTTGTTTTGAACACTGGGGGTGGTTTGAACGCACCCTGAATTAAAAAACATTAGTGCAGAAATAGATAATATAATATGTCCCCTTTAAGACAGCGCTAAAGATAAACTAAGCTTATCCACTCCTGGCTCTGACTCCATAGTTTAATAAAAGGAAAGTGAATCTATATGCTTTGGATATTTGGATCTTGGTGACTATTTTCCTTTGGTGCTTGTTCAATTTTTCCAACAAAACTTGGACACATGATTTGATTAAAACTAATGTTACAAGGTTATCCAGCTGTGTACTTACTCTATTAATGTAAAGAAGTCCATTAGGTCTGAGGGAGCTGCTTTGTTCCAGTATGCAAAAAGGGCCTCTGAGGTGATGAAATAGTAAGAAACCCATAAGAAAAGATTACATGGACCAGCTGTTCATATTCAAGTACAGTGAGTCAGACAGGCTGTCCTACCCTCTGACATGCTCTTAAGGATGTGCAGAAAGCACATGAGGAGATTTTTGATCTCTTCTCGGTCCAGTTTGTCACAGCGCAGGACAGTACTGCCCAGAGCTGACGCACATTGGTTCTGCAGAGACAGAAAACAAGCGACAAAGTTTTAGTTATCTTACCTCAAAGAGATAAAGACCAGTCAGTCAAACAACCCAAAAATCTGAGATAAGAAATGTCAAGAGTTTTCTATCCGAGCAAGGCGGGACACAAGAGCAAAGAAAGAAATGTTTGCTGCAGCAGCTGCTTTGAGATACCAGCATCGGCTGCCGGTGTAAAGAAACATATTTACTGTTAAATTACAGAATGTGAGGAAAATGAAAAAGGGCAACGAGGTCAACTCAACCTCTGACTTGGTAAAAGCACACACACTCCCTAATGTGGGACACACAGGAGAAGAACGTTGGGAGGAACTTTGAGAGGATTTTTGGATGATTGTACAGATCTATGAACACAAAAAGTATCTGGTTTACTGAATCACTAAAAATCTAAACTTTTCTGTTCTGGACTCTGTACAATTGCAACCAAAAGTCTGGCTGAGAGGTCACAAAGGTCAAACAGAATACTTGTATAGGTATGTTTTCCTCATGACTTCCATCCACCCTCTGGCCTGCAGCTTGTTTGTCATTATCACTGTCACAGTCTAGTTGCAGCAGGTCAGGCAGGGGCACGGAGAGGAGCGAGAAGTCCATGGTGACCCGCTTGGTCGCGCGGTTTAGAGGTGGGAGTCGGTCCTCGGGGTCCAGGGGCAGAGGGGGCACATTGACCGAGTGTCTCCTGGTAAATTTCTCCTTTTGGGAGATTACAGAGCAACGGGAAGGGGTGTGGGAACGCTGGAGGAGGGGGTGGGAGGAGATTGTGGATGTTTAAAAGTGCAGATGATGTACAAGTAATAGGACTTCAACCACTATCAACCTTAACCCATCTGTTTTGTTGACATAAGCTTTATGTCCTCATTAGTTTGGGTCTCACAGATGGTTTCCTTATGCTCAGTGAAACCAGGTAAGCTGGTCATCAACTGGCTCAGATGAGTCTGGGTTTACTGTTCAGCTGGGTGTGCTTGCATGAAAGAGGCAGAGCTTTAACCATTTGATCAATGCAGGTTCAAGATGAAATATATATAAAAGCAAAACTAGTATACCATGAGAAGCTGCCAAACTGTTTCATCGAGAAGTATTCATCTACCTTCTCCAGGGAGTTGGTCTTGTCACTGCTCTTGTCCAGCAGACTGTTTCCAGAGTCGGTGGACACCAGAGAGCCTCTGGAGTCTGCGTGGTGAACTGAGCTGACGTTAGGAGTGGAGCTGTGAGGGGAGGCTGCAGTGACAGGGCACAAAAGTAATTTTCAGAGAATGTTCTACTCATTCTGAAGATTTTTTATTATTTCCGTTCTTTATTCAGGGAAACCTTGACTGAGCAAATTGCTCTTTTACAGCAATGCCCTGATCACAACAAAACACAAACAATATACAATAAATAGCCCAAACGGTTGACAGTTAACAGTTAAAACAAGATCAAGTTAAAACAGGTAAAACCAGTTAAAACAAGTTTAAACAAGATCAAAAACACAGTTTAAAACAGTTTAAAGCAAGATCAGTTAAAGCAAGAACACTGTATATTTCCCATACCATGTATTAAAACTTTAAAATGGTTTACGGACACAAGTTTGTCTAGTTTCAGTGCCTCTTGCAGATGGTTCCATTTAGTGGGTGCATAAAACTGAAAAGCTAATTTGCCAGCCTCTGATCTTATTTGGGGTGTTTCTAGTGTCATAAAACCTTGTGACCTTGTGCTATATGTGCAGTGTCTAAAATGTAAAAGAGAAGTGAGGTATGATGGTAATTTGCCTTGTAGTGCTCTGTAAATGAAAAGGAGGCAATGTCTTTCCCTCCTCTCATGGAGAGAGGACCATCCTACACTCTCATATAGTTTACAGTGATGTGTTCTAAAAAGGTCACCAGTAATAAAACGTATAGCACTATGGTAAACTGTGTCAAGAACTTTCAGAGTGGATGGAGATGCATGCATGTAAATGATATCTCCATAATCTAAAATTGATAAAATGGTTGTTTCAACAATGGACTTTCTGCTCTTAAAAGAAAGGCAAGACCTGATTCTATATAAGGCACCCAGCTTAATTTTTACCTTCTTTGCAAGCTCAATCACATGTGTTTTAAAAGAAAGCTTATTGTCCAACCAAATTCCCAGATATTTATAATTTGCAACTTGCTCAATCTGGGTTCCATTTAGAGAGAAAATTCTAAAAACATTAAAATCACACACTCTTGATCTCGTAAAAAGCATGAATTTAGTTTTTGATTCATTAAGAACCAATTTAAGACTATTAAAACAATCCTGAACACATTTAAAAGCAGATTGAAGGTATAAAACAGCTTTGTCAATGGTTTCAGCACAGGCATATAGGATTGTGTCATCAGCATAAAAATGGAATTTGCAATGTTCAAGGGAACCACATATATCATTAATGTATAGAGTAAATAATAACGGGCCTAAAATTGAGCCTTGTGGGACCCCGTTTCTTAGACCTAGTGCCTCAGAAGTCAAACCATTTAACTTTACAGCCTGTGTTCTGTCAGACAGATAATTCTGAAACCATCTAAAGGAACCATCATCAAAACCCAAAAGAGAAAGTTTTTCTAGAAGGAGAACATGATTGACAGTGTCGAAAGCTTTTGACAAATCAATAAATAGAGCTGCACAATGCTTTTTAGAGTCTATGGTAGTAGCTATATCATTTATAACAGAAGTTGCAGCAGTAATGGTGCTGTGGCCAGCTCTAAAACCAGACTGATATGGGCTCAGAATATTGTTTGCAGAGAGAAACGTACCAATTTGCTCATTTACAAAAGACTCTAACATCTTGCCTAAGCAAGGTAGCTTGGAGATTGGTCTGTAGTTGTTAAGCTCATTTACACTTCCTCCTTTGTGTAAAGGGGTAACTAGCGCTGATTTCCAGGCTTTGGGAACAGAACCAGAAGAAAGTGAGACATTAAAAATGTGTGTTAGAGGTTCAGCGATGACAGGAGCTGCTATTTTTAAGAGATGAGAGTCTAACTGGTCTGCACCCATTGAGCTCTTCATGCACTTGGAGCTACACAATGCATAGAGAACTTCATATTGGCTTAACGGTCTAAATGAGAAGACAGAGTCAGAATCATTATTTGAGGAAATAAAGTTCTCTTTCTGGGTTAGGTCATACTGATCTAAGCCTTGTGACACCATCCCACCAGCCTGATCAAACAGTATGCCACACTTAATAAAGTGATCATTAAAGGCGTTACATATTTCAATTTGTTCTTGGATAACTTTAGAGTCCACCTGAAGCTGTTGAGGGAGTGTTGGTGGAGAAACACCTTTAAGGGATTTAATTACTTTCCAGAACTTAGCTGGATTACCACCACAGTCAGACATGTTGTGTAGGTAGTAGTCAGACTTGGCCTTCTTAATCAAGTAGGTACAAGAGTTTCTTAACTGTCTAAAGGTCTGCCAGTCTCCTTTACTGCCAGAGGATCTTGCAGCTGCCCAGGCTTTATTTCTTTTGGAAATAATCTCACCAAGATCATGAGTAAACCAAGGGTTGCATCTATTTTTTACCCTAAGTGTTTTAAAAGGGGCATGTTTATCTGCAAGTGTATTGAAAATTGACTTGAAACGGTCAGATGCTAGCTCAGCATCTGGAATATGGACTAATGAATTGAGATTACTTGCATACAGGTCATGCAGAAATGCCTGTTCATCAAATTTTCTAAAAGACCTCTTACAGATGTACAGTGGCTCTGATTTTTTCATTTTTCCATTTCTAATACAACCGACTGGGCAATGATCACTCAAATCCAAAGGAAACACATAGACATCTAAATACAGATGTGGTCTGTTAGTAAGGACGAGATCAAGTAAAGATGAACGGCTGGGGAATTTCATGTTTGGACGTGTTGGTTCCGTAACTAATTGAGTAAGACTTAAATCATTGCAAAGGTCTTTTAAGTCATCAGCTGCTGGGGACAACCAGTCAAGGTTAAAATCCCCTAAAATGACAGTTTCAGAATGTAAGCCTACCAAAGTTGATAGCTGTTTTGATAGACTATGTAGGGCGTCTGGACTGGCAGAGGGGGGGCGATAGACACCCACCAGGACTATGGAGTGGCCACCTAATTGAACCTTAATAGCTAATAAATCATACTGATCTGGGACAGAGGAGGAGACAATAGTAGAGCAGTTTATCGTGTTTCTAAAATAAATTGCTATGCCACCCCCACGTTTAACTCTGTCAACTCTACCGATATTGTAACCATCAAGATTTATGTCATTATTAGGAACATTGCTATTTAACCATGACTCTGAGATCACAATAAAATCAGGGTCAGAATCATATGCCCATATTCTTAGCATGTCCATCTTTGGTAACAAACTTCTAGCATTTATGTGCACCATGCCAAGTCCTTTACGCGCCCTAAAGCTACTTGAGCTCGCTGTAGCAGGCACGGGACAAACTACAGTTGGCGTAGTTGTAGATAGTGGAGAGATAGCAGGCATAGTTGAGGAGTGAGAGAAAGATGCAGCGAAGTTTTTGAGTGGGGTATGACAGTGTATGTAGGTGAGATTAGATATAATCACCCCATGCTGAGAAGAACAGCGGGCTCGGAAACGAGAGGAAGAATCACAAGGTATAACCTCAATAGCAGAAATATAGCTATTAGGACCTCTAGGGCAAACAGAGGGCTGGTTGTGAGCAGATGTGGGTGTGAGTGGCAGGAGGGACCTGAAGGGGGAGCCCTCATGAAAAATAGCACGCTGTGGTTCAGTCATTGGGGGAGAGGAGGGGGGCTCCGGTGTGAGGGTGGGGGTAGTAGATAGTCAGTCACATGGAAAGGTGTGCACCGCGTGATTGAAGAGGAATTCCAGCTGCATTAGCTCCGACTATGCACGTATCACTGGTATAACAGTGGAGTGAGGGTTTACCTGTTCCAGAGATAACCCCAAACACATCTTTATGCAGGGCATTTTCTATGCAGCTCCCAGGTTTCTGAGGAGTCACCATGGAGTTGGGCACCAGGGAGTCCTCCCGGGCATTCTGGGACAGAAAGCAACAAAGTGAGCTGGTCACAATAAAATCAGGCTTTTAGGTGAAGAGAGAACCCCGAAATAGTGACATGTTAAGCTGACATTAACCCAGTAATTAATGTTTTAAAGAGACTGGGAGAGACAAGCTGCTATTCTGTTTTCCACCACTAGGTGTCAGGCTTACATTGCTGAGGAGGGCTGACTCCTTCATGTCTAGTCTGTAGACATTCTCCTGGAGCAGACCAAACAGAGGGAGGTAGAGGGTGGCAAGTCTTGCCTGCTGGCTCTAGAACGACACAGTAAATGTGTGTTAGTCAAAGTTTGTAAAAATCAGACAGAATTCAAACTTGAGTCAAACCACTAAAAAGAGAGGGGGAATTTAGCAGGCCCAGATCCTTTAAAACCTCCAAACCTTTGCCAAATTAAAATGATCTTTGGGCTGCCAAGAAGAGTAACACTTTTTCTCTTCATGTATACTTTATCTGATTCATCCTTTGATAAAAAAAACAGTGTGTTCAAAGTACAGTAAAGGTGTTGGAGGACTCTAGAACTCACTTTCGCAGCATAGCGGTCGTCAAACGTGTGTTTGATCATCAGCCCCTTGAGCACCTGGATGGCGATCTGACGGATCTCTCGGAACTCCTGAAGAGCGCCGCCCACCTCCCTCATCAGCAGCCCCACCAGGAAGTGGTTTCGACAGAAGTCATCCGTCAGAGAGTAGTCCAGCTGAAGATCTGTAGCAGGCATCGGACGACAGGAATGACAGGATGCGGAGAACAGGCAGAATAAAAAACTGTACTGATGTTAAATGTGTCATTTACCTTGGAACCTTTGGATTCTGCCTTTTCCAAAAGGCATAGGCAGATTAAGAGGGACATAGTGCTCGTGGTTGCAAACCACCCGCAGGAACTCAAACTTGAACTCATACAAAGTCTGGTGGGACCAAAAGAAAATACATTTTATATGACTTTAAGTTAGCTTTGAATGAATGATTAATAACCATATAAAAGCATTAACGATGGTAGCAGGAGAGCCTTTAAACCTTGGGGTCTCCGGGTACAAAGCAGTTCATGTAGTTGTTGATCTGCTTGAATACGAAGCCTCTGTCCATGAAGGTGAAGCAGCGCTGAGTGAAGAGGTGAGTGAACATACATTATTGTATATTTCTTTAAATTAAGTTGACCATTAAACATAAATAATCTGCAGGGGGAATGACTTATACATAAATCTACACTCCTTGACATTTTTATGTTTACTCTAAAACCAAAGGGCAATTTCTCCAAACTAATCTACATATTAAAGGGCAAAATGGTGTAGGGACTGGGAGGAGTGCCAACCTTGATGAAAACTGCCAGGCTGTGGTTGGCATTGCGTGCCGCATCCAGGTTGTCCTTGTATTTCTGTGTGATGTGTGGCATCAGCATATTCACAAGAGTTTCCACTGCATGGTAGAACGATACAGAAAAGCGCTGATTCCTGGAGAGCTGGACAAGGGAAAGAGAAAGAAGAGAGGGAGAGGATTTAGACGTGGACGAAAGGGGGGTTCAAGAAAAGAAGAGAAGACTAGGAGAAGACTCACCTTGACTTTCCCACACTCTATGAGATAATGAGCCATTGATTTCACCAGAGCTTCAAAGAAGTACCATGAGTACTGCAACACAAATACAGAGTCAATGCAAGGAAAGCTACCAGCGTGAATGTGAGTTTAAGAGTTTAAGCTACCTTTAAATGTAAATAAGTAAAATGTACATTCATTTTATTGTGAATATTAACAGAGGACAGACACAATTCTTTTTAATTTCCATGAACAAAAGTTTTGAAGAGTTTGTGCATACTGCGTCTTGCATTGTCTTTTCTGAAGACTGTCAAAAGCAGAGCATAATATACAAATTTTAGGCCTCATCTATGGTCTATGCCACTGATATTCTGGGGATGTAAAGTAATACGCTTAACATTAAATGCATAAAATTAAAAAAAAAATCTTTTATACAGCTTCTTGGTCCAGCCCTAAAAACCTTCGACCCTTTTATCTCAACTTGACTTGACTTTTTTTTATATTTACTGCTGTCAGTCTTTCTCAGGCAGAATCAATTCTGACTGTAGATTACCTTCAGCAGCTTGTTGCTGGTCAGGAAGTCTGTGGATGGCTTGAGGATGGCTGTCATGGCTTTAGCCAGTTCCTCGTGAACTGTTTTTACATTGGTGGAGGAATAAGGCTCTGGCTTTAACACAAACTGAGAGAAAGGAAATCAGATTCATTTATCATTTTCATTTTTACAGGAACAAATATATTGTCTGCATATTGTCAACATAAATATAGACTGCACCTTTACGTAAGACCGCAAGTAATGTTCAAGCCCTTCTTCATGGCACTGTGCGACAACATGAACCATCACCCTGAAGAGAAAGAGATAATGGGAAAAATGTAGAAGAATAAAAGAGGAGGAAGTGAGACTCGCTATAAGGAACAAGACAAAGATAGGAATTACATTTATGCATTCTAAGGCACTGATTCCTCCACCCCACATTTACACACTGAGCTTACAGAGCTTCAAAGAACAGTCACACTCCCAACTGAGACACATACATGGAGTGTGAAAGCCATAGGTGAGTGTCTAATGAGAAAAAGGATTCGGGCCATTAAAGAGAAACAGGGGAATGTGCTTTGGAATGACACCCAGAACAGTGCTGCTATTATAATTTTCTACGGATGAAGTTTGTTAAAAGAGACTAAAAATGTTGCTTTAACACATACAGCTCTCTGCTGCTGGAAAGCAGGCATTAACACATGTATGCAAGTGTGTGTGTGTGTGGCTTACCTGGTCACGTTGACAGCCACATCCTCGTGTGTGGCTCTGGTTAGGACGCAGAACAGCTGGTTGAGAATGGTGGGAAGAAAGTTCACCATCACATGACCCTCCATCGCATGGAGACTCTAGGAGAGAAGGGAGGAAGTAAGGAAAGAAAAGAAGGAATAAATATAGAACATAAATTCTGGATTACAAGATTGTATTCGATGGGACATGAACAAAAGGGAGTGTTGCATTTTCTTTAGGACGCTCAGAATACCTTCAGGTATTTAACCAGCTCCCCCTCTGAAGCTTGTTCTGACATCTCCATGCTTTGACAGTGGTGGAAGAAGTTGTGCAAGTGCTGATCCTAAAAGAGACACATTATTTAAACACATATTTCACTGTAGTTTGCAATTTACAGGCCATTTACATGGGTAGCCTGACATAAGTAAATGGACATACCTGAGTGTAAATCGTGGAAACTAGATGAGTCGAGACTTTAAACAGGGTTTTCCCTCCGTCTACCCATTTGATCTCCGAGCCAGAGTGCTGCAATGACAAGCGGGCAACAATCACAGTTCCGGATACTAGTACAAACTGCACTGTGCTGATTTATTAGAGCACATCTAAAATAAGAAGGCATAAACAACATGATATAATTAATATATCAGTGACAGGCCGTATGTATGCGAGCCATATGGTTGCATTAGATATTGCAAGGCTCCTTATGAAAGAATGTGTGTGTTTGTTGTTTGTAACAGATGTCCTATTATAGCTCATTTTGGGCAAACTGCTCCTTACACAGGCAGTTAAATTTAAAATCAGCACTAAGCATTATGCACAAATGCTTATGTGATGAGTCACTTTTGTGTTTAATTAAATTTACAGTAAACCCATTAGCCCTGCACTGCCAACCAGGACGGAGGGATCTTAATAATGACATTGACTGTTTTTATGGATTACATTTTAATGTTGATCAAATTTTGATGTGGAAACCAGTTGGACCTCCTCAAAGTCCCAATCCAATCACAGCTAATAAGATCTTCATCCATTAACCACAAATTGCATTGGATCCTAGGTATGTGGTAATGTGATAAATCCCATCTTTAAAACCAATTTTCATAATACAGATCTCAAACAATTACATATTTTACCTAAACCTAGAGGGTTGTGCTTTCATAGCCCTCTCATGACCCTTAGAGCACGTCAATCCCACACATTCTTTAAAAAAAATGAATCAAATGTTAATATCAATTATCTTTATTCACCTTGTTGACACCATCCTGGGAGCTGAGGTACCCGGCAGGCAGATTGGCAGCCACAGGCAGCTGCTGTTCATTCATAATGACTCTGCCGTCCCTCAGCAGAGGCAGCCAAGCTGAACCCACTGTGGGTAAAGAGACGCATGTTTATAAAGTAGTGTTTATACTGGGGTGGTTGCAGCATGAGTAAATACCTCCACCTACTTTATAAAATCTACCATCACACTGTGTAAAGTTTCCTTGCATCATACTGCTTTCGCCCCACTGTGCACAGACGATACACATGAATTAATTGCCTTGTTTCACACTTAAAACACCCGCTAGTGTTTTACTTCAGACACGACTGACAGCTGCAGCCTACCTGGAGTCTCCACCAGGTCTTTCTTCTTGCTGTTGCTGTCACAGCTAACATGATAGAAGGTGAAGAGAAGGTGATGCTTCTCATGCAGCTGAGTAGGCAGCTCTATCTTTATCTGGAGGCGAGAAAAACACAAATTCCTCGGGTTGGTTCCCGAATATGGAGGAGCTTTGTTCGGAAAAAAATAAAAGTGAAAATGCCTGTGGAGTTTTTCCACTGAGGATTGAAATGTGCTCAAACATGAGAGGTAACTTATCCTTACCTCCAAAAATACTGCAACTCTTTGACTTTGAGCATATCTGTCTCCACTTGTGCCTTTAGCGATTAATAAGCATTACAATAAAACTGTGATTACAAGTAGTATGGGCATAGAAATACCTCATCATAGAACTCTGGGTTCTGCTGGTGGTGCAGGACGGCTGCATATGCATGCTTTGTGAAAAGAGGGCCTCCTGGGCGACCATAGATGCACTGCAGTGTATTCAAAAGGAGAAGATAATAAAACATGAGAGAGAGATATGAGCGCATGTTTCTAAACCTACTCAAAAGAACGTGGTTTAATGTAGAAAGTGGCTATGAAGTCCGAATTCAAGACTAAAAAGACTAAAGTCAAGACCCAACTAAACATCAATTGGAGTCCCAAGTCAAGACCAGTTCACCACAAAGTCCAAATTCCCAGTTCGAGACCAATAAGTCAAGTTAAGACCAAAGCCAAAGATCAAAAAGTCCCACCTCAAGGCCAACAAGGAAAAGGTCCAGTCCCCAAACCAAGACCAAAAAGTCGCAAATTGAGTCCCAAATCCATAAAAACAAGTCAAGGTCGAAGGTTTTATGCCATTTTAAATTCAACATTACTGTTCAGTAAGTATTTTTTTCATAAATAGTGAATGTTTTTCAAAACCATTTGTATTACTAAAACAAATCTAATAACATTTAAGAGCAAAATGATCAGGTGTGGGTGGACACATTAACCAGACAACAGCCAGAAGTTTCATTTTGAACTTTCGGGAACTCAAGCCATTAAGTACAGATGATAAAGTCCAAGTAAAGCCACGAGTCATTGGTGTTAAAGTCAATGAGATGAGTCACAAAACTGGAATCTGATTATAGTCATGTCGACAATTCTTTGAATTGATTTGAATTGTGTAATTTTTGATGATGCAGTATACAAAGAGTTGAAATGAGAACTGCGTCTCTTGATATTTTATATGCACCTTCAGTGGTGGGGCTTCGTCCTCATCAGAATCCTTGAATTCAATGCAAACAGCAATATTCCTTGCCTGAAAGAGAAAGACAGAAGTTTAAAACAGGAAAGTAAGTACAAAAGTAACCTAAGAGTAACATCCACTGTGTCTCTCTGTGTCCATATCAGATGTCCATTAGTTCTGTTGTTGTCACTGCCAGCTCTCATTTAAATAAAGTGGGCTGAGAGACAAATGGGAAAAGAAGACAGGGTGGTTTCTGACTTAGCTGACGTAGAGAAAAAAGAAAAAAAAGCACTGTATTAACGTATTAATCAGAAGCTGCTGCTCTGCATACTGATCATTCTATCCAGCTCTGATTGACTGAATGAGCCTGAGGCGGTTGCCAGTTGTCTGGTAAGCTAAACAGGAACATAAATGATGATGATGATAAGAGAATGCTAAGCAAACGAAAGCGTCACTCCAAAAATATTTTGCAATGATTTTATGTTCCATGTAAAGGATAAAATATTGATCAGGAAACTCCAAATTAAAAAGCATAAACCCCCATTTCCTCTTGTTCAAGGGATCTTTGCATTAACTCCAGTGTACTCTTATAAATCCAGGCTGTTTGTACCTTAGCAAATGATTTCTGTCCATCGTATTTGAGGTGTTTGGGGTACACGTAGAGGTGGTTTTTATAGATGGTGCATGGTTGGGAGCACTTGGCAATGCAGGGTACAAACTCCTCCACCTCCAGAAGAGCGCTGCCTGGCCCGTTGCCTTCAAAGTTTCTCACAGGGATGTAGGAGGAAGTGACACAATCTGCAGGCAGGAAGCGAGAGGGTCCAAGGTTAAAGTCTGACGATTATAAATAGACAGTTAGAAGTGGCTTTGTAAATATTTGGAGGGTTTACTGGTTACATCCGGGGCCACACTGTCAATAGTCACATCTAAATTCCCTAAGAGCACAGGGAGCTTGGCCATTTTCTCTGGTCTGTTGGGAAAAAAACAGACAAAAAAACTGAAATTACAAAACCGCATCAAAAACTTGTTATAGTGATATCTCTGATAAGAGAGGAGAAAAACCATACTTTCTGAAGTCAGTGAGCAGTTTGAACATGTCCTCGTCTGACAGCTTGCTGCTGTCCTGTCTGTAAAGAGCTGAGAAGCGAGCGCCTTTGTCCAAAGTTCCTGATGCATCTTTGAACACAGGCCTGCAGAGACAGAAAAAAAAACATCATTGAATCTTCTGCAGAAGCACATTTCAGTTCTACACTACTGGTTTAAAGATTTGTGCCTCCAAGCAGGCTGACTTCTCTTTGACAGCTTCCATTCACTTTGTATGCACTATCCTAAATCAGAATCACTGTGTGGCATGGTGGTATAAGAGAATGATTTTAGAAGCCTTGCCTCAACTGCAAGAAATAATCAGTAATGGTATATGATTCTGTTTCTGGCCAAGAGAAGGATTTTCTGCTGATGGAAGGTAATTGGGAACAAACCTCTGTGCATATTCTAAAATTTGAATTAGCAACTGCAAGAAGGGTGCAAACATACCCAATATGAAATGAATACAACTGACACGTCATAAAGTACAAACGTGAGTTTGCTCTCTGCCAGGCTGCAGAGGAATTCAATTTTCTTTTCTTTTCTTTTTCAATGTGAGTGTTCTGTTCAACATTTTATTGAACATTAAATATCTTCAACACAAAGAAAACCTTTTTCATACCTTGCAGCCCAGGCGAAAGGCATCCTGTACTGTCCCAGTCTGCTACAGGCTGTCTTAGCATTCTTCAGCACCTTTTGGGCCATCTACAAGTAGGAAAACAGGGGATTTGTTTGACTAATCAGTTATTCAAGATAGTTTGAGCATACTGTAATTAACAGCCCTGGTAAACTCAGTACCTTGGCAGAATCTGAGCTCTTCATGTAGGGTTCAGTGCAGTGGGTGATACCCCCCTGCAGGACCTTTTCAATCCTGGCCACCAGGAAGATCTCTGGATGGGGGCATGTGACTGAAAACACCCCCTGTCTGGGGTATTGGAGAGCCCCCTCCGGGAGGCCTCTGGCCTGCCTATAGCCAGCCAGGGGACCATCGTCGCTGCCATTGATCTGCAAGTCCTGCCCGTTACTGGACATTGATGTCATTTGTCGGACCAAAGGGTGATTGAGATCCACATGGAAGTCGGCTGAGATCTTTCTACTGTTCTGGACGTCGAAGAGAGACAGGACTACATAGAAAGGCTCCACCTTGGATGGAAGAAGAGAGGGGAGGAAAGTATTTTGTGATGGAAGTTGGAAAAAGAGGAACAGAAAGAGTAGAGGAAAGAAATTTACTTTTTAACGGATACCCATCCTTCCTAATGCACTTCCCATTTTCCATTCAGTCAAAATGTACCATTGATGCAATTCATCTTCCCATTCACTCTTTCCACCATAGGTTTCCATTACACAATCCCATTTGTGTGTGTGTGTGTGTGTGTGTGTGTGTGTGTGTGTTCTAAGTAGCAGAGCTAATAGCTGTGGTTTCCCAGCTGTGTGCTGAGTGCTGAGGGTAGAAGAAGGAGTTCTTCTCCTACAGAGACAGAGACCTTGGAGAGTGATGGCAGGAAACCAGCCTCAGACTGGTACTAATGCATGGTGGGAGGCCCAGGCAAGTTGCCATGGTAGCGGCTTTCCTTTTGCCAACAACACCAGTTTTGACGGAGGCCAGCCAAGTGGACCATCTGAACCGTCTGTGATCTTCTTAACTGATTTAGACCTCACCCTCGTTCGCTAAGGGACATTTCCCATAATTATGCTGGAAGTGTGCCGTTTATGTCAGCTCATAAGAATAAACTATACTGTTTTTCTTTGAACGTACATTAGTTGTTGGTCCCTCTTCATTCTCTGCAACGCAGCCCTGCAGGTTGAAAGACAGGTCATGACAGCTGACCAGGACTCTCTTCCCGAACTTCTCTTCAAATTGCCGCACGTCTGGCTCAATGCCAGAGAAATCCAGTTTCTGTGGAAACAGGAGATGTTATGAGCAAAACACTAAAAAACAATACTCATACAGAATTGACAGGGTTTTATAGTCAGGTGTTATCTTCATCACCTGTGTGTCAGGGTCCAGAGTGAACAGTTTCAGGCGAGCTTCGCTCCTCATTTTGGACTCGATATCTCTGGCGCTCTGTTGGAAACAAAGCAACAAAAAAAAAAGGGATGAACTTCACAGAACGGCTATGATATCACACTGACCATATCAGGGGTCGGATACACAGTATTCAAGCTTAGAGGAGGAATGAACAATGTAATCTAAAAGATCATGCTAAAATATTTTACGGCTGTGCAGCCAAAAGATATGGCAAGGCTCAGATTTAGGTCCATTAACAAACAATGAACATGACAAACCTGTCTGTGTCTTATTATGTCTGTGTTCACACGGCACTTTTGGCAAACTCTCTTAAAGTACCTTTCTACCCTTAAAGATGCATTAACTTGTTTTTGGCCACTTGCAAAAAGCAAACACTAACTAGTTGCACATCTAGTAGATACAAAACATTAAACATAAACTCTCTTTTAGCCCTGTTTTGGTCTTAACCAACGGCTCAGATCACTAAATGTATCTTTTCGGTGTTGAGCAGGTTTGTTCACTTTAAGTGTTTGTTTTCAGACTGCCACGTTCCCCCGCTGGACTCCTGTTCAGCACCAGTGTGTTGGCCTCATCTGGCCTCTACATTTGGAGACCATACACACTACACCAGATGTTTACTTGGTTAGCACTAACAGGAAAATGTGGGGACCTGGTTGCAGGAAATAAAGCTGTTTAGCAATCCCACTCAAAACAAAGCTCCAGACTGCTTCCAAGTGAAGTCATGTGGCACCTTCAGACATCCAGAGCACCTCTACAGTATGTGGACTAACCCATATGGTGTGGCCTGTTGTGTGGTCAAACAGAGCGGGCAGTGAGCATTGTTTTAACGTTACTATAGATGAAGAAAACAGGCTACCTGAAAGCTGTCTTGAAAATTTCCGGAGGAGAGGTCTGTTTTTCCGTGCTCCTCATCTGCTGAAGAGATCAACATGAGCTCTGTAAGCTGTTGCAATTACATTAAGCAGACAAATAATGAAGCTGGTGAGACAAACAAGATGTCAAGATGAGGAAATTAAATACCAAAACACACACCGTCATGCAGGTCTCCGTTCCTCTTCTCCTGCATGGCCTGTTCAAAGCTGCTGTGGAGAATCTTGTTGAGAGTGCTGATCCACTCCTCCATCTCTGCTTCGCTGTCTGCAGCCAACAGGAACGTGCTCTTATCCTGCATCTTCAGCTCAAAGGCAAACCGACGCACTTTGCTGTTCTGAAAGAAGACAAAACCAAACATTGCTTTCATTCATTCTGGTCCTTTCAAGTTTTAATTACAGCCCTTCAGTGGGCCTTTTCTATAAGAAGATTACAGAATGCACATTTTCTTTTGAATATTGTGCACTATGCTTTCAAAAGCCCCAGTGCAGAAGGTCTTTACCTGAACAACCCCCATACATGAGTCAAGGAAGATGGTTCCTTTGGGTTCCTTGGAGGTGTTCTCATCCTTATAGAAGTTGAGGTTGTAGGATCCATCTCCGAGCTGGGCCAGATGGAAATATCTCCTCTTAAAGGACTAGAGAATGAAAAGACAGAAGGTCAACATCCAAAATGACCTCTCTCTAAGAAAATACTGTACCACAAGGGTGAAGATGGGTCATGGGAAAGCTCAAGGGTGAAGTTAAAAAGTACAAGTTGGGGCTACCATGAGCAAAGGCTAATTTGATTTCCATATGTGTAGAGAGAAAAACACAAATGGAGAAAGTCCATGATTTGTATTTACCTAACACTGATAACATGACAATAACATGTTTAGAGAAATTAGGAGTAATGATGACAGATAGGAAACATTTCTATTGGATACAGTTTTATCAAAAGGCTGATAGCAGAGAAACACAATGTCCAGAGTAGATGCTATTAAGTCTTCCATTAGAAAAGGCTGCTTATATATGAAAAGGAAAACAGGACGTGTTTGAAAAGCTTTGGGGAACAATTGTTGTTGCTTTTGTGATGGACGTGGTGGATGATCAAGAAGAGGAGGAATAAATTCTCCCTGGTGTAAAGCTCGCACAATATTCTGTGAGCTGAGAAATTATGTGAAATGAATGAATAATTCAGACAAAGCTCTTGCACTACAGAAAGTCTAAGGTCGTTGATCAGAGTTTTAGTGCTTAGTGTGGGTTAACCTTCAAAAACAATGGATCCTACATTTCCCATAATGCAACTTGATACTGTAGCTTCTTTCAGTGGAGCCCCTTTGCCTCTTAAACGCCTGCTTCTTTCAAGCCCAAGCCATATAACCCTGATGATGTCATAGCGATGTCACTTTTCAGATCTGTTTTTCAGAATCACCATTAAAGCCAAAATCACCACAGTCGCTTTTAACAATATTAGAAGGGGTCCTGAAAGGCTTCAGTGGTGTTATTGTACTCATAGACATATATACATAGACGCCGCATTGAGCGCTGAATCGTAAGTCGACGTCGCCGCCATATTGGATCGGGCAGATCTGCCCGTAAACTAATACAAGGAAATGGACTGAACTTCATAAAGCGCCTTTCTACAAAGTTCTTTAAGTTAATGCCTTTTATACACCCATTCACACACACACTAATATATCTGGGAAACAAACAGGCACCAAAAACAACGTATGTAACTTTTAAAGTGATGATTATAAATGTTTACTCCTTATGTAAGCACCAAACCAACGTATGTATTTTTCTAATGCTGAGTGTTTACAGCTACTAATGTGTGTAACACTGTTACTGTGATGATAAATATTGAAATATTTATATTTAACATTTAATCTGTGTCTATAATAACCAGATCCTGAAATGTAGATGTGACATGAGGGTTTCTGAATAAAGAGCACACACACACACACATACACACATATATATATACACACACACACATACATAGAAAACCCTCATCTCACATCTACATTTCAGGATGTGGTTATTATAGACACAGATTAAATGTTAAATATAAATATTTCAATATTTATCATCACAGTAACAGTGTTACACACATTAGTAGCTGTAAACACTCAGCATTAGAAAAATACATACGTTGGTTTGGTGCTTACATAAGGAGTAAACATTTATAATCATCACTTTAAAAGTTACATACGTTGTTTTTGGTGCCTGTTTGTTTCCCAGATATATTAGTGTGTGTGTGAATGGGTGTATAAGAGACATTAACTTAAGGAACTTTGTAGAAAGGCACTTTATGAAGTTCAGTCCATTTACTTGTATTAGTTTACCGGCAGATCTGCCACATCCAATATGGCGGACCCGTTGACGTATCGCGACCAACGACCAACCCACTCAATGCGGCGTCTATGTATATATGTCTATGATTGTACTCACCCGCATAGTAACACTGATTGCACTGTTCATGTTGCCTTTGTACAGCCAGCCATGTTTAGACACTCCTCCCTTCTGAGATCCGAGCGAGGCTGTGTCCTGCATGAGGAGGTGAAAGAACACATATTAATACATGTAACATACATTCACGTCTGCATGCGTCTCCCTCTCCTCCATTAATGGACATTTATTTAGACACATTTTTTGCTTTGAGCTTAAAAATATGCTGACTGCCAGTGGGAGGAAAGACCCGCATCGACTGCTTGTTTAGTCCTGAGAACAACACTCTTAATTAAGATCAACATTTACATCAGCGCAGCACTTCTTTAATCTCAGGAGATTTCAGCCGTGACGGTGCGTCCACTAAAGGTCACCGGCCTTCAGTTAAATCAATGCCTGAAGCGAGGCAATCATTGGGAGGGGACGTGCCCTTAAAATGCAACAAATGTCAGGAAGATGTTAGCTATTCTGGGAAACGATGAGAGCCTTAACATGAAACAACCAAAGGTTGGCTTCTAATAAAGGAGAGTAATTAAATAAAAATGGTTTGGTGAGACCTCGAGAAAGGTTCTTTCTCTTGTTGCCTTTGTAGAATTATTGTTATTAACACTTGGATGAATAGCAAACTGCTGTTACTTGTGAGAGGACTATGGGACAAACATGGTTCCCTAGAAAGAGAGAATAAAGTTTGGGACTGGTGGACTTACCTCATCTTTCTCCACATCTTCATCCACCTCAAATAGATGAGCTGCCAGTTTCTCAGGTCTCAACACTTTACTGAGAGTACAGAGAAAAGATCATTAAGATCTGGCTCATGTAGTACAACAAAAAATGTTAATACAACGAAAGGATTGGACTTAAGAATGATCATACAAGAGCAGCAACAACTATTTTACTATTTCTCCATGTTTTTGTGTCTTAGTGAGTAATGGGGACAGCAAGTTTGGAAATTGGTCCAGTATTGAGCGAGAGGGCTGCAGCAGGCAGCTGCAAAACTGGCAAAGTAATCCCTTTGGGAAATTCTGCACCATCAATGCAGGTCCACTGAAAGTGCTTGCTTTTGCCACTGAGAGAGTCAGGTTGTTATTATAGGTGCCTGACAACATTATGGACAAGGATCCATACAGAGATAGAGCATTTAGTGGAAGATCCTTTTTGTTTAACCAGAAAAACAGAAGTTATGGCACTCTCTTCAAAGACAGACAGACAAACAGACAGACTGTAATTTTACCTCACAGTTGGTTGGAAATAAACCCTTAATTCACTGAGTTAGATGTGAAAATATCTGGAGAGGAGTGAGAAGGAGGTCAGGCATGTAGAGCCAGAATATTTTCACATCTAACTTAATGGTGATGGAAGAGTGGAAAGGAAACCCGAGAAGTATTTGGTAAGTTTTATTTAGGTTCTGTCGAGTTTAAAGGTTTTTACACCTTCACGACACAGAGAAAGTGGAAATCAGTTGAATGTTTACACAGCCAGACCAAAGTGCATAGGAAAAAATATGAGTTTTAAACCTAATTTTGAAAATGTCAACAGAGTCTGTCAGCCGAATTTGAAGTCGGAGATTATTCGAAAGGAGGCGAGCTCAGTTTTACATTTAAAGGCCTGTAAATCAGCAGGAGGATTTTGAAATCTACTCTGGCCAATGCAAAAATATCAGGCAAGGTGTAATAAGTTGAAACCTTTTAGATGTAGACAGATTTCGATATTTGTGCTAATTCTAAGAAATGTACGCTTATGTTTCAGAATCCAAAAGTGCAAAATACAAAAGGAAATCAATGCGACTCAGTAATGCTTCTAGTTTTACAGGATGTAGCTCAAATACCGCAACTCCTTCTCTAAGTGCAGCTCGAATCCCAGACGGACAGTTTGCACTCTAACCTTTACAAGACCCAGCATGCTCTGGGGAACTATTAGTATAAACAGTGTCAAGGCCAGGTTTTGTCTACTTTTTACTCTACGAGGTTTTAAACATGACATACAACATCTGTAAAGCACATTCCTGTCCTTAAGAAAAGTGGCTTGACCAAGGACACATAAGGCATTGTGGGATTTCCCTTTAGAGTTAATGGTATCAATCAACAGCAGTCCCAGAATAGATCTGCTTATCCTTGGTAGGAAAACATAGGAAGCCTTCTATTGTTGTTGTGAAAGAGCCAGGAGCGTCCGAGACACAGATTTCCGTCTTTCTAGAGATCTGGCTAAAACATTCGCTGGGCTGTAAACAAAGGACAGTGTCACTGAACAATAAGATTTACAATATCCCTGCTGCAGCATAGTGCGCTGTGTGGTGGTCAAAGCAGAGTACTAGCTGAACGGCAAATCCATTTATAGAGAAAATACAAAGCTACTAATTAAATGACGGATTAATCAAGTGGATGGCACATTGCTTTGTAAACTATTTTAATCACCAGTTTGTCCAAATGTACTAATCTGCTAAACTTAGTAGTCGAATCTATTTGTACAGAAGCAGTGTGCTGAGTTTGTCATGCATCAGTTGGGTGTTTTAAAAGCAGATTAAGTAAAGGTGAAGACTTCAATCTTTTTTTTTTATTTACTGAATTTAAAGGGCCATTGCACTTTCATTAAATTGGAGGAATCACTGGAGACAGATTAAAAAATGTTCGGTCAGGCTGTTCCAATTTGTTCTCACAGGAAAGCTTAGTGAAGCGGCGAGAATTTAAAAACACTGGATCCTACGTTTCCCAAATGACCCTCCCTGCCTGATAAATACCTTTTGAACTCTACACCTCAACTTTGTACCAGACTTTCTGTTAAAAACGCTTTGCTCTGACATCACTCTGACATCAGCTGGGTTATTATCTCAAATTAGACAAAGCTCCCCTGAGCTCCTTGAGAAGCTCTTCGATCTCAGTGTGTAAAATCACTTCAACAGCAAGAAGAAGCAGTCAATCATAGATGTCTCAGTTTAGCTTCACAGAGTGATGACGGACCTCTCGGGAAAATGGTCTTCACCTTACAGCATGGTATCAGAGTACAACTCAATATTACACACTCACTTTGGGAGCTGGCGGAAGTCTCCAGAATACTCCTCGTACTTGTAATTGACCACATGCCAGTTGGACTTGTAGGTTTTGATACACTGCAGAGACAGAAAGTGATGAGAGAGGTGAGAGGTCGTTTCAACAGGAGCAAATTAAGACGTGTACTTACAGAAATGGTCCAGACATGGACAGCCTCGGGTTTCTAAAACAACTACTGTACTTCCAAAAAGTACGAGAATTTTTGAATTCCATCCAAAAACCTTGTTTCAGCCAGAATGGACTTTGCCTTGCTGCCTTCAAGGCTGACTTTAAGACGCAGGGGAGCTTTAATAGATTCAACTCCGCTAAAATGCATTACATGCAATTGAATTAGTGAGACAAACATTTATCTTACAGGATGTCACTGTTTGAATGATCCTGGCACAAATCAAACACAGAAAAGCACAGCAGACCAAATTTACAGTCGGAGGTTCCTTCTTCATAATAAAAGTGTAATACATGCTTGTGCCTCCCATCAATGTTAAAATCCTATTGGACGTACATCATGGAGGTCAGTGTATTTGGGGTCAGGGGTTGAGTTCAATATAGTTTTATAGTTACATTTTGTAACATCTATTGATCATTTTACAGTAAAATAAACTGCTGTTTGTTACGGGAATTTGAAAGAAAAACCCTTAAATAAGGAGGATCGGATTCAAAGCATCAAAGTTTAAGTTGAATTTATTGTTCTTGTACAAGAGGAGCGTTTCACAGTGCAACACCCTAAAGGGGTTACAGAGAAAAAGGCTCCCAGAGGAGCGTTAACAGTTGGTTCTTATACATTTTCCTGAAGATGGGCTGTCTCAACCCCTGTAAATTGTTAACAGTCAATTTGCATATAATGCATTTAAACAGCTTTCTTCAACATATCCCCTAATAAGTAGCCAGTATGTCCCCAATCTTGATGTCACCTCTCTGACCTGTCCCTGGCTCATTCTGTTCTGAAATCCCTCTATTTATACATTAACCTGAACTTTACCTTACCCTGCCAGTCTCAGCAATAAAGGGAAGTGCCCTAAGGACATGTAATAAATAAGAACAAACATTGTATAAGTTAAAACATCCAACTAACTGTGTAACCCTAATTTTTTATAACACTGTTCAAGCTTACAAAGTTGCCCCAAAGTTTGCCCTGATTTGGAGCTCTTTGAAAAAATGTAATCCTTCCTGAACACCTGACAAAACCATGATAAAACAAACAGCAGTAATATCACTTGGTGGTTGGTGATGTTCCAATATGTGCACATCAATTCTGTGAATTCATAAAACACAAAAGGCTTCACATGCGTAAAAGGCTTCACAGCTGCTCCACATGTATTATGATGTAATTCCTGGCTGCAGCCATGGGGGACTATCCCCTATCATGCTCTATCAGGCCGCACCCCAACCAAACCCCAGCACACAGTTCCTCTGAAACAACATGACGTGCACCTACAGTGAACTGTGGACTCCATCTGTGGCCGATCCTCTGCATTGTCAGGAAACGTGAGGGTGGGGTGCACAAATGGAAGTTCATTTAAAGGCTAACAGCAACATTTTTGACATGCGCCGTATCGATTTTCCCTTATCTCTAACCGATGTGAGTGGTCAACAAACAGCTTTCTCAGAAATCTAATCAGCTCTGCTTTATCCATACACCATAAACAAGTCAGAATGAATCCTTGGCTGGATTCATATCTGAACTTATGAGCTCCGGTATCTGATGGCTCTTCGGGGTGTGTGAGCCGGTATCTGGACAGAGACGAAGCACCTGTGTTTGGGTGAAAGGAGAGAAAACATGGCTGCGCTCCAAACAAAAGGATAAAGCCAAGCTTCGGTCACGACAGAGAGTTTGAGTCTTTTGGCCCAAGATCGAGGGGATAGAGAATGGACAAAGCAGGCTTATGTCCAGGTATGTATTAGCTTTACCTCTTGGACAAACAGCGAGTGTGCTTCTTTCTCAGCAGTCTCTGGCACAGTGGAGAACAGAGTCCTGCCCTGGCGCCTCAGGGTGGAGATCTGAGGAGAGAGAGAGAGGGAAAGCAGGCATGAAAAACAACAGGACTGATAGAAGAGACTGGCACAACAGATCCAACAGATCCATCCTGTTGGTGTTTTTATACAGCACTCACATAGTAAAACCATTTCCTGCTTTGGGTGTATGTTCAATGTTGGTTTTACTGCTCCTCGTGATTACATGAAATTTTATGGATCCCCATAGGGTACTTTTCTTTGTACGTTCCCCCAAAGGGAAGGTCAGGGATTAAGGTGAGGTACAGGCCAGCCTCGTGGAGCTGGTGGGGTCAGCGGAGTGCTCAAGGACACTTCAGCAGAGGGATGCTATGTCTTGCTTTGCCTCTCTGAGTCCTTCTCATTCATCCAGACGGTTAAATCAAATCAGCTTGTTAGCTCTGAATGTCAGGGCTGACATTTAAAGGAATAGGAATTAATCCCACTCTCATATTTGTATGCTATATACAAAGCTAGAGTTTAATTTACTTACTACTCGCCTTCAGACTAAGGCAAGCAAAGAGTACATTCAGACTGACAGGACAGGATAAGGAGTTACGGCAACAATGCAGTGTTTTTTTCCATTCATTCGAGTGAAGGTTGTCTGTTTAGGCCGTGGCTGTGTGGGCTGCATGGTGTGTGTGCCAAAAAACGCAGTGACCTGCGACGGACAAGTTCATCCTGATCCAACTTTTGGAAAAACAGAGGCTGATGTCATGCTGTGGCCGCCAATCAGACACTCAGACTGGACAAACCCTCTACTGAAATGTCTCTGAAACTAAGACCGTCCACGTGGAATCATGGAATAAACTCTGTTTTAATTCTACCTGTTTCATTTCATGTAACCAGCCTTCTAAATATGTGTCTGGGTCGCAATTAACACTGCAAAATATTAACACAAAGATGTTTCTTTTGGCTGGTCCAGCTCCACCACTACTACAACCCACAAAACGTGTAAGTGAACTGTATAAAGAAGAAAAACCCAGTAATGATTCAAACCAGTTTCAAACCAACCACATGTTCACAGACAGAACATCAATCACATGATTTATTTCAGTTCTGAAGTGAGGTCTGACACAGTGGTTTGAACATCACGTACTTCCCAAAATATTGAACTATTCTTTCAAACAAAGTCTCATGTAATATGTAGGGATGGAGGCGGATGGGGGGAAAAAACAGTACTGCAGAGAGAGTTGTGCAGCCTGTGTTATTCCAGTCCTGAGCCTTCCCCCTGCCATGCCAGCCTTATTAAAGGGAAACAGCCAGAGAGAAGAGCAAAGATCCATAGCCGAGAAGCAAAAGTTGCCTCGGGGCGTCAAGACTGTTGGCTGGCAACTCATCCACTCATTCTGCAGCCGCCATTGCTCCCACTTAGCGTTCTGCTTTCCTACTCAACCCACAAAGATGAGTTGGAAACAGTGGCACAATGACCTAGATTTGTCATAAATGTCTATTCTTACGCTGGCAGGCAGTTATCGAACCTCTGACCTGATTTCTCCAGTTCAGTCTTCTAATAGCTATTAAAGATGTGTCAGTATGACCCAAAATTAGCTCAGTTTATTCAGCCTTGTATAATCTGCATTGCGGATCAAATAAAGTACTAAAAATCACGCCAGTAATACGTTAAAAAACATTTCCAGTGTGGAAAATATTGAGAATTCAGGCTGACAATGCAGCGGTTTGGCTACAAAAGACCTGAGCTGTTTGGAAAAATCTAACTTTTATGCTTTTGTGTTGCAGCCGTGCGAAAGGAAAAAAAAAAAGATCGTATTAAGGGAACAGTTGGACATTTTCAAGAATATGCTGATTTGCTTTCTTAACGTGATTAAGACGAGTAGATCGATACCACTCTCACATGTGTCCAAAAAAATAAACAGCTAGCCTATCCAACATGACTTCTTATTTAATCTGTAATTTTTACATTTCAAACTACACTTATTTGTTTATTCATGAGCTTTAGAGATGCTGATATGTACTTTTTTACTTTCTGACGAAGCCAAAGTAGCCGTTTCCCTCTGATTCCAGCCTTTATGCTAATCATCTCCTGGCTCTGGCTTCATATTTGGAGTACAGACACCATAGTGGCATTGATCTCTTTATTAAACTCCAGGCAAGAGAGAGAATATTTCACAAGATGTCCAACTTTTGCTTTAACATTACCCTGTGTGAGCAGGATGAGATGAAACTACAGGGGATACATTCCCCTGATCATAAAAACGCATGGGTGAGTAGATAATGCCTTAATTTGAATATTTGGATGAATGACTGATTGGCATACTGCAGTATAACACGGTATGACACTTCACAGACACTTCAGTTGTCCTCGCACAAGCTTTGGAGTCTCTCTTCTCTTTTCCAATTCACTCCAAACAAAGCGATCAACACATCAACACACAGCCTGCCAGTTTGACCAGCCACTCACGGGGAAATTTTGACCAAAGCACACCGCTGTCAGTCAACTGTGAGCAAGAACTGCTGGCTGCCAATTAACAGCATTCCTTTCACAGTCATTAAACCGGAGCTTTGATGGCATCCACTGGGCTGATGGAGCGTGTTCCCACAGGCAGCAACACTGCAGGGCGGATAGAATGATGCCAGGCAGGAATTAAATTCTCCAACATCGAAGCTCTCGGAGTGGAGTGGTTGATGACAGGAGGTGAGAATGGAGTCTTCTGAAGTCTCCATTCCACTTTGAGAGATGAAATTGACTGTAGTGTGACTGCTACGACATCTATTATTGATTAAACATCTTATATAAGTGTATTGATCACATTTCGTCTGATATCATGAATGTGCATGCAGGGGAACTTAATCCATAACTTGACACTTAACCTGCTTTTACCTCTTTTCACACAGTCTTTCTTGCCCAGTTAGTGCATGTGCATGTGTGTGTATGTGTATGTGTATTCATATATGTGTGTGTAGCACGTGCAGCATACTAGACGCATATGTCTGGCTGGCTCCCCCTTTCTCCTCACTAAGCCGAGTGATGTAAAACATATGGCAGGTTACACAGATGGACGGACCAGGTCACACACACACACAGACACACAAGCACGCACACACTCACAAGAGTCTTGGGCAGTTACTAATAGCTGTGCTCTGCAGACAGCCCTGTAATGAAAACCACTCATCATCTGATTGTGAAATAGTTTGGAAGCAGACTGGACGTTAAAGATTTCCCACCACATACTCTATGAATTTCAAATCACAAGTGTGTATTTTCTTCTGTTGTTTTGTTGCTTTAATCTGGTGGTTGCAGAGCTTTCTATATGACAAGAATTGAAACGGACAGAGAAAGGAAAACAATCAGGAATACATTGTTGTTGTTTTTTTCAAGAAAGGCCTCACTAATGTCCTAAAACACATGGTCACTGTAGTTTTTATCTAGATGTTCCTCAAATAGGAGGATATACAGCATTTGTTGGGGACTATTTTCAGCAGTGGATGAATCCATATTGGGTTCCCTAGTGCATATTTAGACAGCGGCTTGGTATATGTGGAATTTAGCCAATAATCTAGTGTGTGCTCATAATAATGAAGCAACAAGTCATCCAGTGCAACATTGTGGCTCACTGATGTGATTTTAGTAGTCTATGGACAACAATGGAGCTTTATGGCACAGATGAATAAGATATATCAGGCTTTGATACACACAATAATTCTTTTTTGGATACATGCTTGGTTGGTTTGGCTCTCCACATTTGTCGACAAGGACAAAGATATTCAATATGACCAATAAGACCAGAGTTATTCTTTAAAGTCCGGAGACTTGAGGAATGGCAAACATTTGTCTCAGTCTGTCCGCTGTTTTCTCGTTTTCTCTCAAACTGGGAGTGGACCCCGCTGAGATCCGTCTCAGCACTACGGTGATGTAATGTTGACACGGTCTTTAAACTCCTTTGAACACAAGCAGCAGATCTGTGTAGCGTGTAAATGTTTATAAGAGCATGAGCCAGCGATTACATACAGTACATGGTGAGTTCAGATTTATAACCGATTTCAGACATGGTTTCTCAGAGTTATATCATCATTTGTCCACATCCTTGTACATCAGCTGTGCAGGAACGGATTTCCTAGAAAGACACAAGTCAAGTGAAGTGAAGAGAAACTTAATAAAAATCTTTTAAAAGACTTTCTGTTGTGTCCATGAACTGTATTTAATTAAAGTGTCACAACAGAGCCTTTCCAAAGTGTATAAATCAATAAAAAAGCTGGCTTGGTGTTCCAGTTTGTACACTGAGCTGTTCCAAAACGATGACCTAAGCAGCAACCTTAAGTTGCCTCTAACTTTCACTGTGATTGTTCATTCCATATGCCAATATAGACAAACATTAACCGTGTTGATTTTGGGTGAATATAATCTATATTAGTTCAGAGAATTTAGTTAAATTACTTTTTTTTCCAAGCCAAGTTGACAAACCTGAGCCAAGCTCCCTACCATCCTGATTCACACTCATACATATTCATCCATAACCGCACTGAGCAGCTACCACGAAAATGATCCGAACCATTGGCCGCCTCTGTCAGTCACTTCACCGTTGTCTGACTCACCATATTTGTTTGTCTCTCCTGGCGACACAAAATGACAAAAAAAGACTATTCCTCCTCCATCTCAGCTCTTGCCTCATTAATCTCTGCCACTCTGACAATGCAGCTCTGTAAGTGTTTGACTACACAACACTACAAGTACATTCATATTCTGGCTGCATTACTCATGCATGTATAATAAGACCTGGATAAGGCACTGCCACTCAGCCTTGGTTCTAATTTTGCCCATTGGCCACTTGCTGCATTACAGCGAAAACAAAAGGTTTCATGTGTGAAACAATCACAATGTAAAGTCTAGAGTGGGAACTCTTGAGCGAGGTCAGCTGGAGAAACACTACAGTGCATATTTAGTCAGCCACATAAATGAACCTGGGAGCCAGAGATGTTTTTGCTGTATGCATCAGGTGAGGAATTGCCATTGGACTGAACAGGCACCATCTTTGTGTCCGCTATCCAGTTCTATAATAGATCCATGGTATTACTAAGTAACCATTCCAGGAATTCTGAAACTTTGAGATCATAATCCCACTTCCACTTTTGGCTTTTAACACCATGTAGATGGTTGATTTTATGTGCATACATGCATTTTGTTATTTACGTATTTATTTTTGTCTGTTTTTATTTATTTTATCTAGTGCCTTTTATTCATTTTATTTTTATTGTTTTCTATCTTTCTATTATCTACTTGATGTTTTGTTGTGTTTCTATATTGTTATTCATTGTGTTCTATCGTATTGTGCAGCACTTTGGAAACCCTGTGTTTGCTAAAATCGTGCTATATAAATAAAGTGGATTGGATTGGATTGGATTCTCAAAAAACAAAGAACAAATCCTGCCGTACAGTATATCATCGCTCTCTTTAAAGCATTCCAGAGTTATTTTGTGATTATTGCTGTCTTTGCTTTATCTCAACATGTCTCACTCACTGCTGCCTCAATTTCTGACTTTCTACATTTCCCAGATTTACTACAAACTCCTGCTGAGAACAGGTGGTGTTCTGTAGTCATGTCCAACAATGGTATGGGAGTGCAGTAAAAAACATATGATCAACGAGTCAAATATAATGCATTGTTTTTACATGTAAACAGTGGTTTCAAACCTCTGCACTAGCATGGACATCAAGCCTTAATCACCACCAGATTCAAGGTCACTGTTCTGTGACCACATTTGACCTATGAGAGGCAAAAAGTTCAATAAAAAAGTTCCTACGGGGCTCAATCAATAACTCTCCTCATATCTTACCTGGAAGTCATCCGTGGGGAACTGCAGCATGTCCCGCAGAACATCGCTGATGATCTGGGTCTTCCTCTGTAGAATCACATTTTCATAGTCCAGAGGCTCTATGATCTTTGGCTTTACCTGAAAGAGCAGAATACAGCAGTGGATCAATGGCTGGCTACATGTATGTTTTTGTTCTGTCCAGTTGTCTTTGCCTCTGCATAAATATTTGTGGTCGTCCAGTACTTGTACAATTAAAAATGGTATCAGTGTTTCTGGGGGAAATCTGGGTTATTCACGCTGTCTGGACAACAAGTTGCTATTGTGACCAAGAGACAGAGACGGAGACAGAGATGAATGTGGGTTAACAGAAGACGAGATGCTAGATGAGAGAGGCGAGGGATGGATGGATGGGTGGATGAGTGAGAGTCTGTGTGTGCCATTGTACCAGTCACTGTGCTCATGAGCTCACGTTCAAAACCTGAACCAGATAAGAAAACAGTGGTCACTGCAGCCAGAGAATCTGGATGATATACAGTCCAAACATTCCATAGTAAATCATATAAAAACCAAGTACGCTACATTATAACATAGAGGGCTTTGTGAACATTGATGCTTGGCAGAGGGTAAGATACTGAAGCCTAGTTCATAGTTTAACAAAGATTAAACTCCCCCGGCGCAGCAGACATCAGCTCTGACATTCCACAGAAAACACCCAAGGGATTCCTCCGGCACGTCCTCCCATGAGCCTCCCTGTGATATTACAAAATAGACCTTCCCGTGTGACACACACGTGTCTGCGTATTCAAATTTTAAGGAAGTAAACCAAGCTTTGATCTATTTATAGGGGAACTACACCTTTTAGATTTTGGTTTTTAAATACTAGTCAATCCTCACAGTTGAAATCACAGACAAACCTAGATTGGACTTTTGTCATGAAGTTGTGAGTCAACACTTAAGAATGAAGAAAGAAAGCTAAATTCAGCACTGTTAATCCTTTCCTCCCTTCAATTTCCTTTGCTGTAAAACATAACAGGAAGGCGGGATTTCTGAATAAAAATGAGTACAGATACTGTTTTTCTCTCAAAATTTTGAAATAATGTCTTCGTCTTTGCCTGCTCTCTCTGGCCAGCAGTCCATAACTCCAAGATGTTCCGTTTAGCAGAAAATCCCTTCTGGAACTAATGAACGATAGCTATTTTTGTCTGATTGACTGATTGGAGAAATAGTTTCCTGTCTAAACTTTATTATTATTTCAGCTCTAATGTGAGTTAAAAATCATTAATTGTTTACAACTTGCGTCCAAATTTGCCTTTAATCAAGCAAAAACAAGATTAAAGCTCTATAACCATGCTAGTAAGTACTAAAAACAGAACTAAGGCTCATGGGAATGTTATTAGATCTGCAGGTATTTGGTCATACATCAAACTGGCATCACCTCAACAAGCACCAATCACAATCATGCTTCCATAGCTCATGAGCTCATGTTTTGTTTTAATTTCCTCCGGCAGACACACCAAATTGCATTAACATCTATGTTTGTGAAGTACAAATATGTGCCGGTTTGGCCTATAAATCAAAGTATTGAACAAATTATAATATTGGTGCTAGATGATCAAAGTTATTATGATTCATCCTGAGGGGAAACATGTTTGCACCATATTAAATGGCAATCCATCAAATAGTCTGGACTGAAGTAGTGGATTGAACAACCAAGTGACAACCAGTTATGCCTTCCTATAATCCTGACTTCAGTTCACTGACTGACTCAACATTAAAGTATTGCTGTGTATGTGAAGTTCAAATTCATCTCACGTGCCTATAATGCAGCTTTAACAAACAAACTAGACAAAAATATTACTAAGTCATCACTCATCTCTCTGTGTTTCTAAACTGTCATAGCTCACAGGTCTGCATGTGGCTGCTAGGCGTGGCTGTGAGCCATATTATTTGGATTAGCCTCCTGGTCTTGGTCCAATGAACACATAACAAACCGAGGCCAATTAAACAGACGTCTGACCATAGATTTACATTTTGATTCGTCCAAACCCATCCTCCAGATGACGCAATGCAAATATCCCTCCGTATCTCTCAGCCCTTTGAATGTAAAAAGATCATCTGATAAGCAGAAAATGGTCCGTCCTGATTTCCAACTGGATAATTGCCATTCAGACAGAAGATAACCACAAGCAGCTGTGAACTGTGACTTGTGAGAATCATCTCACATGAATACATTTGAAAGACGTGAGAATTAAGTTTAACTTGAAGGCCGATCAAGATGTAGCTATCCTGATCTATGCGGTCAAATATTGTCAGTGTCATGATACTCTAACAAATAAACTATGAATGATATTATATTGATTATAGTGTGCAGTAAAAGGACATAAATAACAGAAAAGTGCCAAATTCTTTAATTTCCAAATGCCCAAGTCCAACTGTGGGAACACCTTTAGAAATACCTAAAACCCAAAGGAAAGCACAGCATACACTGCTTTTTACAGTGTTATTGAACAAACCGGTGAGTCTGCATCTTTATCACTGCACCAACTGTGCAGCCAAGTTGTCAAACTCCCTAACTCTGATGCACAGAAACGGTTAATGAATAAAGAGAGCCTCAAGTGCTCCATTTCCTAAAAAAAGATCAACATTCAACCCCCTGGAGAGGTGTACCCTCAAGCTGCTATTTCCCATTTCCGTCTAACCCTTTAAAAATTATCTTCAAAGCGGGTCCTGAAAGGAAATCTAAGTGATAAAAAAAAATGTGGTCAAACAATCAGATCACATCAGGTCCTTTTAACAAGCAGCTCCCAGAACCAGAGTGGACTACAGACAAACTTTACTTCAATAAAAAAGATGGCACAGTGCACACTTACCGCTGCCACCTGTGACCCAGCCTCCACCTCTGCCTCAATCTCAGCCAGGCTCTTGTACTGCTGTGGAGACTCTATCACCATCTCCCTTTTGGGGGCTTTGCCAGCCCGGCCCTGCATGGTGCTCAATCCTGCCTGTGAGTGTAGCCTTAAATCAGGTGTGAGATTCACCGCCCACACACTGCCATGGCACAAAGTTGCCCACAGTGTGTGAAGGTTTGAGAGTTTTGCCGAGCGTCCAGTGAGATTCCCTCTGCGCTCAATCACAATAGCCCAGCCTCCCTCTCCCTCTCTCCTGCTCTGTCTCTCATCAGGGTAGAGCCCCTCCCACCCTCACAGCTGTGCAGCTGTGAGAGTGTGTGTGGATGTGTGTGTTTGTATGTACAGTATGTGATTTGCGTGTGTAGGAGGAGGGGAGGAGAAATCAACCACTCCCCCATTAAAACTTAGAAGAGGCCCAGAGATCATGTCGTCATGCGCCTGCTCCACCTGCCTAGTAAGAATGTGTTGAAAAGAGAGAGTGGCAGAAAAAGGTAGAGGAGTGGAATGGAAAAAAAAGCCTGTAAATTACGGAGAAATATTTTGTACATATGGGGAAGAAATTAAATACACACTGGGTATCTAACAGCAGGTACAAGGGAAGTAGCACAGGGAATAAGGGGGTAATAGATTTGCTTTTAAGGGGAAGTACTAATTCAATACAATATGATATATTGATTTTCATTGTGCAAAGACTTGAAAGGTTACATACATCTTCTCAAGGCCCAACATAAATAATATACCACCCAAAATGACTTAATATACAACAGATGTCAGGGAGAGCCTCAATGCTTTAAAAGAGTACTCATTATAACACATGCAATATGAGATATTGTCCTTTTTCTTCAATGCGTGTGCCTTCCTTGTCAATACCTGGTGCCGTAATTAATCACAATACAGGCTGGACAGGTTGGACTGTTGGTTGGACAAAACATTTTGAGTCATGAGGTCTTTAGTCTGCCGTCCATGCAGGTTATCAGACAAATCAAATATATAAATAAATACATAGAAATAACAATAAATAATACCATACTGGACTATATTAATAAATCATCTATTTCAAGCCAAGCAGCAACCTCTGCTGCTGTGAAATGAAGCCAGTGCGAGAGTGCCAAAAAATGCAGTTCCTCAAACGTCCACTTGAGGCTTGCTACAAAACGAGTCAGTCTCCATAAGTCCCCATGTTTCACAGCAGAAATAAACATGTTTACAGCCTGGTACAAAAAACAGTTTTGGTCTCTGTAGCTAATTTCCCCGTTCATGACAACTGTACTGAGGGTGAATTTATATACAACTCACCCACCTGTTCAAATGATATTAAGGCTTAAAGTTATGCAGAATAAAGAGTGTGGATGCTTTGATGATGTCACGGTTACATCTATTCATTATAGTGTCTATGATTTCTCCTGTGTGGCTATAGTATGCCTGAAAACACTGATAGCTAACAGAAGCCATTAGTATGATATTATTGCACTTACAGCCCCAATAAGTCAAAATATGTAACATAGTGTTCCGTTCATAAAAAATAATCTGATGATATAATATATGATGTAGCAGATGGTTCTTGTCTAACATCAGTTCTGTTGTCAGATGGATCCTATATTGGATCCAAAAACTGTGTTACTGTTGAGATGACTAAAAATAGCTGGCACCAGCTACAGTGACAGTTTTTAGACACTCAATCTGTGTTGATAAAGTTCTACTCCCCATTGATATTTTGCTCCGCTTTGAACTGTTCCTAGGCCGTATCCGCTGCAGCAGGCACCCACAGCAGGGTCGGTCAAAACACACTTCCCCCTTATCCGGCCCTTAGAAAACACACACACACACACACATAGACACACACACTCCTGCTGCTTCAGGAACATTTTGAGTTGCCCCTTGTTTCTCCATCCAGTCAGTGTTCTCTCTGAGGAGTCACTCGCCTTTAATCTTTGAGCAGCGGAGGCGCCTCGGCTCTAACTATCGGACAGTCTGTTCCTGAACGATGACATTTAAAGTTTTCAGTCAGGACTTATTGTGGGTTAATTTATGCAAATCCTGTATTATGGAGGAGTTTTTCTTTTCTCTCACGCTGCTAAACCACACCGATGTCGCAACAATTTTGACTCAACAAGTGCAATGATAACTCATCCAGTTATATATATGAGAAGAGAAGTTGGGGTTCTCTTAATGAGAGTGGGGAGAGGTGAGATGTCAGAGAGAGGGGATGACACGCCACGGGTCGAGATGACTTCAAAGGCCTCCGTTCCAGTTTCAGCACCATTGCTCCTCACAAAATGTAGCACAAAGCCAGGCAAGGGTGTGTGCGTGCATGTTTCACTTTTTGTACTGCGGGGTTCTCTGATGTGTGAGGCATAATTAGCATAACTTGTTTTAACTGTACCCGCTTCAAAGGGACTTGCTGAAATGTACCATTCAGAGGGATAACTTCTTCTGCAAACACAGGAAAGTGCACAGAGGCTGTAAAATAAGGGTGTTCCACTTAAGGCATGCATGAGGTGAGGTGAGACGGAAAAAAAGCTTTATGAGCCCCAGAAATAACCGTCGCAAATGGAGCAGCATTAATACTGAAAGTAATAAAGGTGTGTATGGCAGCCAGTAATGATTATTTACATTTATCATCATCAGTTCGTAAACATTTAGTGTATGAAATGTCCGAAAAAACTGAGAAATGTCCAATACAATTTACTAAAGTTCAAATATCTTCATTTGTCTGAAACAGTCCAACACAACATTACTCAATTTAAAATGATATAAAACATTTTTTCTAATCCATGCGAGCACCATCCCTCTAGAGATGGTTACTAACCATAACCCAGGCAACCAATTTCATCCAGACTGACAGATATTCATGGTGCCCAGAGGATGAATCCGACCAACTTTGGTAATTTAATCAACTTTGGAGTTTTCCTCTAGCGCCATCATGTGATCAAAATGTGTCAACAACTATTGGATTGATAAAGCTGACAAGTTCTTAGTCTCCCAGAATATGCTTTTAATGTGTAAAAGTGTTCTTCCATGCAGCCACACTGCCATAATCTGCCATAAGTCTTCTTTGTTTTCTCTTTTCATGCTATGGGAAATATTGGAGATACTGGTACAATGCAATTGTTTTGCTACAAAGCTCTTGGATTCTGATGCTAAAGCATGTTGGAAACATTTTCTGTTTCCCTTTTGCAGCCTTACTAAGTTCAATAATGTTGGAAAAGGCCGAGAGGTGGAACTAAAAGAGGAAACTTGCTGTGTGTTCTCCAGGATATTTTGGGATGAAGTGTTTAAAACAAATCTAACGCAGGCTTCTGTCTTGACTTTCCCACTGGCCTTGACCTGTGATGGACTGCTGAGTGTACTGCATCGCCGCTGTCCTGCGGAGGCCTCAGTGACAGCGTCACCAGCTTAGCGTGATAATCAGCCTCTTGTCAAAGACCCTGGCTGTGCTGAGGTCATCCTGATTCATTCACCCACATCTCTGGGGCACTCACGCCATCACGCTTCCTGGAGCTATTGCTGGTACCATGCCAGCAATACCACAAGGATGTGTCCGTTTGTGTCTGAACGCGTATATGATGGTGACGGGAGTGCAAATTAGTTTACAAGGCCATCTGTGTAAGAGCTTGACGTAAAAGAGAAAAAAAAATGTTAGAGAATGAGGGAGGAGGAGGAGGTGAAAGATGACGTTCATTTGTTTTTACACAGCTTGAACCCATTAGGACATGTGAGCCTTCCACACCCTTCCCAAGAGGCACACATAAACACACACATAGATGTAGAGCGTCACACAAGTCTGTGGAGAGTTGCATAAGATGAAGTTGATGTAATGTTTGGGAGCTGATGATTGCTACAGGCGCCCTGGAGGGAGCAAGTGTGAGGGTGTTGCCTGAAAAGAAGTGAACTTCCCCTTCAGACAGATCCCCCTTCCCCACACGATACAGACCTAAAACTCACTCTGCCTCAATCTGTCACTAGCCATTGTCTCTCACGAGTGAAAATACACAATTTTCTTTAATCAAGGAATCGAAGAGCAGCTCAGTGGTCTGTCCTGTGGTCAGCATTATATTACAGGTAGTACAGGGGAAAACATGTGGGACCAGTTAAATATGATACGAGAGAGGGGAGTTCCCTAAGTCTCTATGATGTCAGAGCTCCCAGAGGTGCTGAGAGCTCGGCTCAAGACTGTACAGTAACATCAGCTGAGGCCCTGCATGGGATTAACATGTAGATTAAAAACACGCTGACATTCATTCAGTCTTTTTTTAATCCTTCACAAAGGATTGCGCCATTTCCTGCGCTGGACCGGAATACTGGAAGCTGGACATCCTTGTGTCACACCAGCATTTAAAAAGCCATCTTCATAGTGGTGACCTCTGAGGGAGTCCAAAATTGCACAATAAATTCAAAGTTTATTCAGTCAAGACATCTTTTTTTTTTTCTTTTTTTTTACCATTGTCCCCTGAAAATTGCATTTTTGGTTTACTACTAGTTTTGAGACCAAGGCTCAGTCCTGGACGCTTCCTGTGTTTTCCAGCTTAACTATAATTTGGATATTAATGGAAAGATATATTCCGCTGCAACTGCAGATGTAATTGTTGTGCTTATGGGAAGGGTTATGGGAGGACAACCACAGCTTAATGGCTGTAAAGGAAACACTGCATCCAAAATGGATAATGGTTTATAGTGAATGTCCTTGACTCTGTGGACACTAGCAATCCTACTTAACCCCCTCGCTATTGATTGTCCATTAAATCTCTTTGACTTAACACAGGGAAGGCTGCTGGCTAATGGAGCTAACCTAAAGGGAAGTAGCTTAATGTAGTAGTGCATAAATCCAAGTGGAAGACAACATACAGACTACAGGCCAAGGAAAGACCTCAATTGTAGTTTCCTTGCTTAGTACAAACAAACTCGAGCAAATCGCAAGACATATCTTATCTTTCCTCTGAGCCAAAATGGTAAGCGTTTGATGTGCTGCACCACTAATTGTAGGATCGGGGGGCCACTGAAAGATATACACGACTTCTAAATCCAGCTCCTCAGGGGAGTCTATTAGGAAGATTATTAGCCAAAATTCTGCTGATCAGTGCAACAAGACTCCACTCTATCTGTAAATTTTTAATCTTTCACCTAGTTTCCATCCTGAAGAAAGATATGATGTTATATGTATAGAAAATAAATCCCAACTAGTGGATCACTGATCAAATACAGAAAGTAAAGTAGTAAAATATTCTTTAATTAAAAGGAGAACAGAGTTAATTCTAATAAATTCTTATTTTTGCTACTATCTGTTCAGATGGTGACATATTTCTGCAGTGTTCAACTAAATTTTGAGCTGTAATTTTGCATGGTAAACGTGCTGGTAAACAACTTCATGAAAATGAAACTGAAAAAAGAAAGTCTTCCCTGCGGGCATGCTGGAGTTTAATTTAATTAAAAGCGCAACTGATTCCAAACGAGTGGAAAATTATTAGAAACGATAAGACTTCAAAATGAGTTTACCAGAGCGGTGGTGGGGATAAAGAGTTGCGATCCCCTCAGACTCAGTGTTTCCTCTTCCTCCTCCAGAGCCCCCAGCTCTACCGCCCCCTTGATGTAGCCACAGTTCCTCTCAAGGATGGAGCGCAGCCCCTCCAACAGAACCACGCTGGTGGTGCATCCCATGGTGCCACCACAGTCCACCCAAGAAAAGAAAAAAAACTATCCCACGGTTGGAGCCTTATTTCAAAACTCTTCGCCTTAATTTCAGCTTCAGGTAGATGCAGCAGTCCTAACTTGATCTCCCAAACTTGACCTCTTCCACATCTAGAAAGAACCTCTTACAGGTGTGTTGAATTCACTCAGGTATCGGCTTATCTCCACAGCCAAAGGAGGATTCCTGCTTGAAACACAACCACTATCTTCGAAAGCAAATCTCAGCTCAAGCTCTGGGCCGCTGAGCCGTATCCTCCTGTGTGCAGCTCAGCGGGGATGGAGGGATGAGTGCACGGAGGAGGGAAGCTGCTCATTCAGTCGGAGCAGGGCGTCGACTCTCCGATTCCTCTTCCCTCCTTCTTCCTTCTGCTGGGGGATGCTCAGACGCTCCGCTCTCTCCCTCTCGCTGACTCCTCTTCACCGGTTTGCTTTCTCTCCCTCTTTTCTCAACCTTGTCATCACTCACTCCTGTCGCCTGTCACTTTCACTTCTTCTCTCCTGCCTCACTCTCTTCTTCTTTCACCCAGCAGACTCTCTCCCTCCCTCCCTCTATCTCACAGCTTAGTCATTTCTCTGACTCTGCATGCTTTGTCAACAGTAAAAGCAGACTGTTACCAACAAAGACACACACACATGGACTCACCCACACACACACACACAATAACTGGCTGCTGCAGACAATGTTTTACTCTTTCTCTCTGCATCTTTTCCCTCCTTCCTCTTTCTCCCACTGACAATGAAATTACAAGCAATGCAGTCATCGTGCTGATGTCATTTACATGTGCTCTAAGACATAAAAAAAAGAATGATTTAACTTCTCTCTTGACCTGCGCCTCCAGGCCCACAGCTATTAACACTTAGTTGGACTGATCCATCAAGCGTGATGCGTCATAGGACGACCGGGACAAACCTGGCAACCCTCTGCAAATCCTCACCTAATTAACATCGCAGCATCCTCACATCCTCTCTCCAGGAGATGGGATGGTGGCTGAAGGATACAGGCTTGTTTATGTGAGTACAAACTATTCTATGAATTCTTCCCCAGCTTCTCTCCAGAGGCTGGTGTAAATATTTCATCAGCCGTTCGACACACTCACCTACTTTTAAGTGGATATGCAGCATAATGGGCACAAAGGGGGAATCTTATTTAAAAAAAGCAAGAGGGAGCACACAGTAGATTCAGTATTTGGATTCATGTGAATTGATTAAGGACTTCTTAAATAGAAGAAACAGCTGCCTGCTACAGCTGAAAACAACGCTTATGAGCAAAGCAATGAAGTTGTGGGCTGTAAAAACCTGAGCTGCTGAAAGATGCTGAAATGTTCTGTGGAGCCGAGGGGACATTTGGTGCTCATTCTCTTTGGATTTGTCACTATGAGCAACAACTTTCACATATTCTGATTCTGATTTTATGATCATTTACATAAAAATAATTCATAAAATATAAGATAAGATAAGATAAGATAAGATAAGATAAGATAAGATAATACTTTATTGATCCCACAACGGGGAAATTCACTTATTACAGCAGCGAAAAATAGAAACCAAGGAGGGAAACACAAGTGTACATATTTACAAAAAGTACTAGAGTATAATGTGCAGGTTTAAGAATGTGCAGATTTGCTAGACAAGTACTAGGGTAGAACATAAGCGTTACAGAAACAAAACAGAAATAGACATGAACAGGAGACTACAACAACAACAACAACAATATACAACAATATACAAAATACAACAGCAATATATACAATTGTATTTAGCACCAAATAAAATAATAAAATCTCATGGCTCCTTCCATACAGAGCAGGTCTAGACTGTACTCTTTATGATATTATTTACAGAGATCCAACAATTCCCACCATGAGCAAGCACTTGGCAAGGAGAACCCTTTTAACTAATCTTTTAACAGGCAGAACCCTTGAACAGAACTTAGTTCATTATCTGCCGCTGCCAGTTCAATATATCTGGGTATAACTGAGGGAGTCACAAGAGAGACAATTAAAAACCAGTGGTCAAAGTAGAAGCAGCAAGCTTTAAGGAGCTCCCTTCAGAGCCACGGAAGACATTTTACAACTATTTTCACAAATTGAGTCGTACTCCTCATGACAACTGGTGGTAGAGTGCTGCTTCAAAGCTGTTAACTGCTTTCTTTCATTTCAATGTTTTCAGGCTCATTCAGAAAGCCTGAGCAGCGTTCTTTGAACGGTATCATTACATTAGGGCCGTTCCTCAGAGGATGCATTAATCTAATGAAATCCAAACTGCAAACCCAATAACCTTTTCACACAGCCAACTGAAAACTAGGGAGACATTGCACCAGGCCACATAATTATTTTATCAGAATCCGCAAAAGACATTCATCAGTTGTTTCCATTTGTTGTTTAGTAAAACAGGACATACAGTGAAGTGGAAAAGATAATATCCCCCTCAGTCAGGAAAGCAAACATAATGCTCTTCTCAGATGCTCATCTTTGATTCCACAAACAGTGTAGTGCGTCCATCCTTGCTCATAAATTTATTGCATAAACTGTATGATTTGTGCATTGGCAACATTAAACCACAATGTGGTAAACCTTTAATAGCACATTCATGTTCTGAAAAAAAAAAAGCAATATTTAAATAGAAAAGATTAGGGCTGGTATCCTGGCAACAAGAACCTGTTATTTTTAGAGAAAGTAAAGAAATGAATGAGGGGTATTTTTGTTGGATAGCCATCAATCATGTTAACCCACGTCAGCAATTTTCATCATCGCACAAGCTGCAAAAAACAAATACATCCACCCAGACTTATGAAAAGATTTATAGGGCGAATGACTAAACAATTTCCATTTAATGTGAAAGGTCCGTGCCACAGAGAAATGCTGACACAATAATAAAGACAAACACTGATCCGAGAAAGCACAAGTCTTTGTCTATACATGTTTAAATGCTTTCAGCATGATCAGTTCTCTAAAGAAAGATAGAGGACAGAGGTAGATGGACAGACGTGCATCCCTGCTGCCTCCCACAGGTCGCTCCTAGCACTGCAACAACACTGAGGCCTGATGACTCACTGGAAAAAAAGCCAGACGATGCTTCTTACCTCATCTTTTCTAATAGATTTTAGGAGACACTCCCTACACATCCACATGAATCAAAGCAAACAAAAGTTATGCCTTGTGAGCTGCAAGCCTGTACAAATGCCTAGGGATGTGTGATCATGAAGGTTTTTTGCACAGAACGTACTGTAATGTGACCCGGAGAGCATGCAAAGCAGAGCAATGATTCAAAAGATGGCATGGCGGCCAGCTTTTACTGCCATGGTTTCATGTAAGGGGCATGGAAAAACTATCTAGAGTTTGTTTTGAAAACTAGGCCACAGTGAGTTTTATTTCTGCATGTATAATCATGTCAATGCAGATAGATGGAGTTTGGACCAAAGCCATGCTGCTAGTGTGGCTTAAGAAATACAGGATATAAAAGGTGTCCATATACTCACAATATTATGGCAAATGGTAGATTAGATTTTCTCTCGATTCTCATTTTGTAGTTTTGGATTTCTCCAATTTGTTCCGATTAAACAACGGGCTAACAGGCTGCCGCACTGCCAGTATTTGTAGATCAGATAGAACTCTCTGGTTTTACCAGAAAATGCCTGTTAAGATTAGGCTCACATAGTTTGTTGTGAGGGTTGCTTGGGGAACCCAAGAAGACAATTTACATCTGTCCCAGAACATCTTTTTCCAGTCTTCCACATGACTTGATATGTTTCTAAACAATGAGGTGCAGGATTGGGTATGAAGTGAAGTGATTCCATGTTCTGACTGGATCTGAAGATAAGTCTCAATCTTTTACATGTTTAAAGAAGGATATTATTATTAAAATATATTCATGGGATTTTCTCTTCAATGTCTCAGGGCAATGTTGTGAAGTTAAGTTACTTCTCAGTGAAGGACTTGTAATGTGATGGGAAATGAAGGTCTATGTTTTTTTTTATTATCCACTGAAATCTACAGGCAGTGGATACAGGGACATTCTCATTCAAGAGTTCAGATCAATACATTGACTAACTATGCTTGTGGCAAAATACAAATGTTCAGAACACATACTATATGTATGGAAAGAGGGCTTATTTCTGTTGTATTCCACTGAATAAATGTTGTCAGACTATCAGAGTGTGCTTGGCGTTGTTGTACCTTTATAATACAGTGTTGCCCTGAGGCACCACAAAATTTCCATGGAGGGGGAGTGACAATTTTGATTCATTATCAGAGAGCCCTGGCCTTTTTTATATATATAAAAATACAATGTGTGCAGTAGAGGGTTAAATTTTGAATTGCATGAGCCTGTGTCTACTACAGGGAGGGCAATTATGTAGACGTACAAAGACTGCTTTCCAAGTCTCATTCAAAAGTGGCCCAGATCATGTTCTCATTGCGCTTTTAGTATATAGAGTGCAAATTTTAACTGTGATTCTCTTCATCTCGGGCCAATCGTTTCATCAGGGACCTAAATTCAGGCTAACAATAATGAATCTGAATCTGGGTTATGCTCATGTGATTTGGGTATTGAGTATCTCATGAAAGGCCTGCAGGTAATCAGACAGACTGGGACACGATCCTTGTGTCCTGACACGAGGTTTTGGCTGTGTTCAATACTCTTCACAGGCTAACAAACCAGCCTTCGACTATACCACTGGTTAATGTGCTCTAATTTCTACCTGTCTATCTTTCGCATGGAAGGATTCTCAGGCAGCCAAGAGAACTATGAATGTTTTCCACACTGAAGTTCAAACGGCTGTTTTTACACATGCTAAAGAGAACTGGATGTACGATTGTGTCAACTGGGTCAGAGGAATTTTTTATGGTCACTGCCCAATTTTTGCAGACAAGGCTGGCTGCACTGCTGATTGAAGTAGCAACTGCTCCGTTAATCGTGGTTATATTACGGGCACATGGCCATTACAAGTAAATGACACAAAGTTAAAGGGGCAGCTATTTTACACATACAAGTCAGTTCACTTGTCATCGGGAGTACTACTCAGCCTGAAAACCTGATGATGTCATAGTGATAGGATGATGTCATCGGGGTAATCTCTTGCTTAGGGAGGCTTTAGCCTTTGTATTAGGGACTTTCGGCTGTTTTGATTTGGATTCCTGTGCTACACTCCTCTACAGAGAGCTAAAAATACTAAACCTTTAATCTTCCGCAAACATATTCAAATACTTTTTCAAATACGTTTCCTGTTGGTAGGGCTATATTCCATAAAGAGTATCATTTTTGTAATACGCCGACATAATATTCTGCTCATGCAAAGTTATGCAACAGTGTTGTACTTTGCATAGTACGACACATAACATACATCCAGGTACACAAACCTAATGTATGCACTCAGGGCTCTGGATATACTGTTACTTTAGCTGAAACACTCTGTTTGTTGTTGGTTGTTGACATTGCACGTGTGTCTCAGCGGCATGGCTCTATGAATGATAATGTCAGTCTCAACAACTATCTGACAGACTAATGTGAAATTTTGTACAGATATTCATGGTGCCCAGAGGATGATCCCCTAATGACTTTGGTGACACAGATTCTACGTCCACTTTGACAATCCCTTACCTTTTCATCCAGCACCTTCATTAGTTCATAACTCAAATTTATCCAATACTGTTTATGATCAAAAAGCTACTTTGTGTTTAGTGCAAATTAGAAATTCACACACTAAGCATCATACCTGCTTATCATCAGAATGTTAACACTGTGCATATGTTAGCATGTCACAAATCCATACTACATATTAATTCTACACAGCATATACAACATACTAATCATCATAGTAGAGTTTGAGTTTTACATGTGACACTGGACGTCAATCAAACCGTGACTTTGGACCAGCCAATTAAACTTCACAAAAAGACATTAATTTGTTTTCCACGAGATTTAATACTTTGTTTTTTGGTTTTCTAAGATCTCTCTGGAGCTGTCTCACCACCTCCCACAATATATTTGAATTCTTTACAGCTGTGAGCAGCTCCTCCACTGGGAAATACTTTGTTGGTTTCACAAGAAATGCTCAAAACTTCCACAGCCAGCTGAATCTTTTCATTCTCAATTCTTCTCATTAAAGCTAGATTACAGACTCCAGATGAATTTACACGCACTCTGTGCTGTTTCATGTCAAGCTTGGGACTAATTAAATAAGATAAAGTAATATAGTAAATTAAAACATTAAAGCCTAGAGTAATTAGAGGGTGGTGTCAGTGATACTATAGACTTTAACTGATGTAATTCCCATCTCTACTATGTATCTATGAGTCTTTTCTATGTATTTTATGAGTATGATTCTATTTGTATTGATCATGTCTGAGTATTTCCACACTGCACAAACATCTGTTGGGATTGCTTGTTTGTGAAACTGTCTGCTGAACTTAAAAAGTATTGTCACTGTCTGCTAAACCTCCCTACAACAGGCAGATTCCTACAATAAACAACGAAAGAAACCTCAAAACACTGAAGATGTTGCAATAAGCTGAAATTGCCTTTACACGCTCTCTTGAATCAACACTGAGGGCCATGTTGCAGAAACAAAAACATGCAGCAACTATCCAATAAAAATGATCTGGTGCTCAAACAAGAACAGACGTTTCATTTTTGAGCCTGCAGGCCCTAAAAAATGATGACAGGCTTTGCTGAATATAGTGGAAACTGGCAACATATCAAAATAATGTCGCAAAGTAGGAGTTTTGCATTGAATCTTTCTGTTTTCTGACAATCTTGAAGAACAAATTAAGCCTTAAGATCACGGGCAAATGATACTCTACATAGACAAACACACAAATGACAGACTGGCCATGAAAGCAAAAAGAGAGCTGGTGTTTACATCAATGTAAGGGTGGTAACGACACAAAGTATGAAGTAGCCTAAATAAAGATGACATGGTAACCACATGGCCAGAAAGCCTCGCCTCGGCTATCAGCGGCTGCAACTTGGGACTCGACCACAAAAGCCAGCAGTCGACCAAACGGCCTGCTCCATCACAGCTCCTGTATCATGATGTCGATATAGGTCAGCAGTTCCAGAGCATCTGCAAATCTGCAGATTATCTCTGCCAGGTTTTTTAATGCTCTAATCAGACCAAATCCTCTGGACTGGAGTTCACTCTTAAGTGGAATTCCACAGTTTGAACTGCTGCTCTAAACCGACTGTAAATGGGAGGTGGTATTAAGGCAGCAGAACGCACGTTATGGGGTCAGTGAGAGTTGAGTGAGTCTCACAGCTAGACAAAAGAGAGTCAACAAAACAAAACATATTAAAAAGGCAGCAGAATATGTGTCTTTTTTTATGTATGAGTGTGTGCATGAAGGAATGAGTAAAGATTCAGCAAGGCAGGGAGAGGGCAGAAAGATGTATAAAAATGTCTAAGCCAGCATTTCCCACAGTTGGAAGTGATTATTAAAACTGCAGGGGCTGTCTTTACTGCTCTGCTGCTTGGCCTCCACTTTGTTTACTAAGGTATAGCTGAGAGCCAGCCACGCCTGCACTAACTATGGTGTGTGCATGCGTCCAACCGTCCAATTTCTCCGGTCAGGCCTTAGTTTTGGATCGAGATGATTTATCACATATGCAGGTATTCATAATTGATGGTCCCCTGGGTGCTTAGTGTGACACCAAGTTACAGAGGAGAAAGAGGGCACGTTTAAAAATAGCCAGGACGCCTACCATCATCTCATCCATTATTAAACATAGACCAGAGATCTGATCTGACATCCATTATACCACACCATACAGTGTGGGCTAAAACAGAATTAATAGGCTACTATGACATAAGTGTAGGGATGAGGATTAAGACTAAATAATGGATTGTATAACAGGAAGTGGTGTCTGGTACAACACCTGGCCTTTATCTACAAAATACTTCCTGCATCCACTTAGCTTAAACTTTCAAAACCAGTTTGATCAGATCAAAGTTGGAGTTGCGCGTCCAGTTGCTAGTCAACCTGCTCCTTACTGGGTGAATATGAGTGGTTGAGGAAGTTCTTTGATGTCCAGTATACTATATATATATGGTATATATTTGCTTTGACCATACCAGCATGTCAGTCTCCATGTCAAATGGGCATGGGAAACAGCTGCAGCATAAGTACACAGTCAAAAATAGAGGAACGTTTTTCACAGATGTACTATAAGAGGCACATAATGGGAGCCAGATGGATACCTTGTGATTCACCGTGAAGGTACAAAGTAGTTCTGATAAGTTCAAGTACAGATCTCTGCTAATTCAGCCTGAACTTTGTGTACAGCTGACAGACAGAGTGAGTAAAAGGGGCACTTGTTTGCTTGTCAGGGGTGAGACTACTTAACCTGCATAAACAGCCTCTGGGTAGGTTTGTCAAGTCTGAGAAAATACTTCTGATGATGTCATCAGGTCTAACTGAAATATGTGGCAAATGTGGGTTAAAGTGCTGTTGGGACTTCACCCTTTCTAGTCTAAAAATCAGGATATCTCAGCCTTTGAACATACTTTAATATATATATTCATTCTAAGTTCCCCAATTTCACATGCATTAAGACTGAGGAAAAAGCCAGCCAACTGCACACAGGTGTGAAACAGGTGAGGGATCATGACCTTTTCGCTCCAACTAGTTTGTCTGTCTATACTGCTCATGTCTCCAAGCTCGACAGTGAAGAGTGAAGAAAACGCAGAACCAAGACAAACATTTTGGTTAAATGATATCCATAATTATGTTTAAAAGGCAGCTTTTGTACATCAAAACGTAGACTTCTGTTCCAGTCTTTTCCGAGTGCACAGCCTCACTGCGCTATAAAGGCGATGGTGCACAGTATGTGAGTGTAACATGATGATCCATGCCCAACCCCAGTACAAACTCATTAGCAATGACAAGCTCTCATGGTCACTGGTCAGTGCCTGGACCTCTGAGCTCCCCCTATCATGTGACCACAGGCACAGGAAACTACCATACTCATGCAACATTAGGAAAATATAACTGTACTATTGAATTCATTCTTGCTGAAGATGTGTGGGAATACACCAAGACTCAGATACACAGATGGATGTACCGTCAGTTGAACTTGACAGTTGAGTGAGAAGGAAATAAACTCCGCTCTGTTCTCGGTTGGTCCGGTTTGATGACTTTATTACAAGATCAGGAGGCGCACTGGGACCATGGACAGAGACAGGGGCCATAATTGACAACAAAAGCTATTAGTCACAGAAAAATTGATTACTATTATGCAACAAGACACAGTCATGTAATTAGTCGTGTAATCAGTCATGTAACAGTGCTGGACGAGTAACTACAGATGAGGATGCTACACTATCTATATTTAAGACATGACTTATGAGGGGACCTGTTTTTACCGTAGAGGCTTAGATAAATGTGTTCCTGGGTGCTTATGCCAGCTACATGCCACATGCTATCCTGTGTGTTTGGCATTTTTTTTTACCTTCCTCATTACTCAGCTGTTTCTCTCAAACCTATCTGGTTGCAAGGTGCACCTTGGGGGGTCAGATGACAGAATGAACCAAAGAAGTGTGCATGTCTTAGTGTGTGTGTGTGTGTGGGCTATGTGTCGTCTTTCTCGTCCCTTTGGAGCTGGTGGTGTGTATTTCAGTTACCTGGCAACCCCCTTTGAGAAAGTTGTAATAGACACCCTGTGGAGTCAGACCTGGGGAATATTCACCAGCAAGTGACAGCTAGATGTCATCATTTTCAAATAAATCATAGGTGATGTTAGGGTGGAAGAGGACTGTTGGTGGTCCAGGTTTGACCTGGAGAGGCCAGGGTTTAAGACCCCTATAGTCACCAAGCATCTGCTCTGCTGAGGCGCCCTTGAGCAAGGCACTGACCCTCTCTACCCTGAACGGAGGAGGGAAAGTGAAAATGAAATGAAGTGTGTATGTTAATGCGCATTCGGTGTTGTTTAGGCGCAGCACAGACAGACACTCACCATCAACACTGACGTCCTCACAGCCTCCGACACGCTCTGCCTCAGCTCTGCAGCCGTGCCGGGTTTGTTGAGCCCTCGGGTGAACTTCCTCGCCTCAGGTGGAGCAGAAGCCATAGTATAACCCACGTTTCATCAAGACGGACAGGTACTGAGAAGAGCAGAGTCTCCTGAGAGGCGGTGCGAAGGCTTGAAATCCTGCGCTCCGGGCTGTCCCGACGTGCGTAAATGCGCAGTGGCGCTCTTCTATCCTGCCATTACGCGTCTCGTCAACTTTACTCTAGCTGCAGGAGAAAGAGTAGTCCGGCATACATGGAGATGACTTCTCTGCTCAACAGCAAACATCCAAATCCCGCTGAGCTCTGTCCCGGCTCTGCCCCCCTTTACACAAACCGACACGCCCCCTCCCTCTGTGTAATAATGCCCGGTGGGACAGGCTGTAAACTAATTCAGCCATCATATCTGGAGGAGATACGCAGGGAAGAGTGAGCGCTGCGGCTCCTGATGTGACTGCATTATTTCTAGTGTGGCTGTGGCGCACACAGCACTGACTTCAGATGCCATTTTATGATATTTTCACATCTGTTATATCAAAAGAATGCTTCCATAATAGAGTTAAAAGAGTTATGAATAACAAAGACCCAGACACTTAGACAGCAATTAATGCCTTGATTGTTGTATCAATAATTAAGCATTTGAGCAGTCCTAAGTACTATTTTGAGGTTATATAAGTACAAACCACAGGGTGCTGTGCCCTAGGCGCAGGATAACATTGCCACCTGCTGGAATAATTGTTGTTTTAGCTCTACAGTTTGTGCTCTGGGCTTTAAACTCACTGCAAAGTTATGTGACCGCACAGAGGCAGTGCAGTAACAGGAATAGTTGAATAAGTAGTGATGCCTTCATGATGAAATCGGAAATTCTAACTTTTACATAGAAGGTCAGCGTACGGCGTTAATACTGTTTTATTGTTGTAGTTTTATGATTCTACTTTTTATTTTATTTTCTAGCTTTTTATGAAACTGCTCTATTGTCTGTGAAGCTACAATTCAGTATGAAAGGTGCTATATAAATAAATAAAGTTGAGTTGGAGTTGAGTTAAACTCAAAATTCGGACAGCTGCTTCAGGAGCCTGAACGCAGCACATGTTTCCCAGGGTGTTATATCGATAGTCTGCGGCACAGCGGCGCTGCAACACCCCGCCTGACTGTAGGGACTGTCCTCCACCCCCCCCAACAACACCAACCCACAGCAACCTGATACCGGAGACGAGCGGTCCAGACAAGCCTGCAAACGAGGCGTTCCCAGCCGCCCGCCCTGTCTGTCTGTCTGCCTGCCCGAAGCGGAGGCTCCGAAAACCGTCAATGCCAAACGCCGCCGACTGCCTCGGGGAAGATCAGACCGACAGATATCCCGTTTCCCTTTAAGTGAGGCGTCTGCCAACACGGGAGTGTTAATCCACGTCTGTATCGCAGAGCAGAGCGGCTCACTGTAGACGCCGTCGACTTGTGAATCTATTTTTTTTTCTCTCTCCTTCAACGAGGATCGTGAAACGAGACGGGACGCGGAGAAACTAACTGCTTAGCTGCGAGGCTAACGTCGGTTAGCTTCGATAGCGGCAGTTTGTAAACCGAACCGAGCTAACTGCCAAATTCCTGCTGTGTCGAAAGGGTGGACGCTTTATTTTTTTTTTACAAAGTGTCTGTCTGAGGATGGTGTGTGTGTGAATTAATCGGTTATTTTCGCGGCGTTTCTCCTCTTTGCCTAAGTTTTTTTTTTTTTAGCGAGCTAGCATGTCAGCTAGCAGATATGGACGTTGTTCGCTGGCTGGCTGCGCGCGGCACATCCGACAAACCAGTTAGCTGCTCGTGAACTTTTTTTTTTAAAATTTTTATTATTATTGTGCAGTGAGTTTATCAAATCACGTCGACACAAACAGCTCCTCTCCTCCTCCTCCTCCTCTTTCTTCTTCTTCTTCGCGTTAATCAATGTGCTCCATGCCTGAGAGGTCAGTTCAAGTTATTGAGCTGACGTGAAGTGAAACAAACAAACAAACAAAAGTGCTATCTGTAGGAGAAGGAGGAGGAGAAGAAGAAGATAGAGGAGCTCCAACTACGAGACCAAAGTCGATGTCCACTGTCATGGCCGTGGGCCGAATAACGATGAAATCACTCGCTAAATTTGGCTTCTGCCTGGCCATCCTCCTCACTTCTGTGGCTGGTAAGTGGCTTATTAGTACACTGATTTATTTATTTATTTATTTTTGGGAATGTGCCTCTTGTGTTTGCTTGAAAATGTGTTTTTCTGCTCTGGTGTGCATTATATATGTGTCAGCTACAGATCAGACCATCATATGATCCCTGTTTCTCATCTACCTTTCCCATCCTGTTGTCTGCCTGCCTCATTCTCTGTGTGTGTGATCTCTCTGTGCACCCTCAGTAAGCCTTCACAGATATCTCCTCTCGAAGCCCCAGTCGCAAACGCACCCCTGGCTCCTTTTTTTTTTTTAATCATTCTGTGTACAAAGGCCTGGAAAAACACTGCCAAACATACCGCAGTCCTTGTCTGCCAAGTTGTGCCCCCTGTTCAAGACTTTGGGCTGGAAGCCAGGCTTCTGTGAGACCTTGAGCCATGATAAGATAGTAGCCGGGGCTGCACCGACGTGGAGGAACGTTGCATGCAAAGAGGTGGAATGTGTGGGAAGACAGGAATGGTATGTTGCAAGGTGGGTAATTTGGGTGGTGGAGGTTCAGTGTCGTGCTCACGCTGTGCCAGGGTGTTTGGGGAAAAAAAAAGGTGTCCTTGTTGATCGGTCTGCACGTCCGGTGTTACAGCCGAGTACGTGGGTGTGAATGTGTGTGTAAACAGCCTCTTAATGGTGTATTATCATTTCTGTGAGTGTGTGTTATTGTTGAGGCTCCTCCATCCATTCATAGACAGGGTATTATCAGAAGCCCAGAATAATAACTGCTGTTGCAGAGGGAAATATGTGATTTGCAATATGTATGACGGCAAGTGCAGATAGTCTTGGCTCATATTTGCATATACATTTTCATTTAACATTCAGTTTGTTTGTTTTTTATATTCACACTTTCATAAAATAGCATGGACTAGAATTGTTATTGCCCAGACGGTGTTACTCCCATCCTCTAATTATCAGGTCATGTGTAATCAAATAAAGAAAAGCCTACTACGTCAACTTAAATTTAGAAAACGCTGGAGTAAGTAGATAAGTAAGGCGTGGAAGTGGAGGTGATTCAGCGGAGAGAGCACGGGACATGGAGCTTTTACTGGACGGATGAGTTGTCAGGCGGTGACGTAGGACCGGCGATGGGTGGGGGCTGGAATAAGACGAGTGCAATTCTTCATCCCAAATTGTAATAATTATCCAGATGTTCATCATGACGAAATATCATCTCCTCGATGCGCTCACCTTCATGAGACGTGACATGCAAATGAGTGTTCTCAGAGAGCGCTTTAACGACCACAGTGACTGGCAGGGGATTGACATATTCACTCAATAATCAATAGAAGGATGATTAATGGATACTTACACGCACGCGTGCCATGTACACCGACAATAAATTCCGATCGTTGCGCGGTGAGAAATGAATTAGGGCAGCAGTCGGGCTTTGTTGGCGTAATGACTGTAAAGAGACATGAAACAAACCGCTAACGCTCTCCCTGTGCTGATGTTTATCATGAATACAAAGCAGAGATACTCCGGTGCCCATCTCTTAAGATGATACTTGTGGTGATGATTGCCATAATGAGGATGATGATGAGATGAAGCAGAGGGTCTAATAGTCTGTAGGAGAGTGTTCGTCATCTCCTTGACCCAGCACCTTTCCCGTCGCTCCCTCTGTCTCGGCTCCGGTAATATTATTGCCATCCCTTCGTCCCCTTTTCCCAATTTGCCTATTACCGCTGTTTATGCCATCCTCACATTATTATTCATTTCCTTCCACCTGCCATGCGTTTAACCTGTTTGCAGCTGAGCCCGGGTTGTCCTTCCGCTCCCTGTCCCCTGTGACTAATCAGTGTGTGGGTGTGTGCCTGCTGTTCCTAAACATGGAGTAGAAACAGTTCCAAACAAGCCTGCAGACACTACCTGCGGCGCGGGACCACAGGTGTTCTTAAGTTGTGACATTAGATTTTTTTTTTTTATTGGTCCTTTCAAGCTTTATTTCTGACAGAGACAGCTGAAGAGTGACAGGAATGCGGGGAGAGAGAGAGATGGGGAATGACATGCGGGACTCCAACCCTGGGCTTCCGCAGCAAGGACTGAGCCTTCGCACATGGGGCGGCTGCTCTACCAACTGAGCTAAACGCCGCCCCGTGACATTAGATTTTAACCCAGATTCTTATCAGGTTCAACTTGTAGCTCCTGCATGCTCATAATGTAACCCACATTGAGGCAGGCATCTTGAATGTTGTCCCAGGTAAGCAGGAGGTTTGAGGGTCTAAAGAGGATTAGTGAAGTATTATACCATAGCATAAAAAAAAGATTGCTCATTTGCTCCGCTTGTCCAAACTCTGAAGCTGTGTCTCTTAAGCCCCATACTGCGGCTTTGACAAGGCCCACTGTTCACCAAGCAGGCTGCGTCTCTCCAGCCTCTGCGGTCCACAGGGGACCCTTGAAGCTGTCGGCTCCGCCGTCACATTAGCGGCTCAACAGAAAGTGAAGTTATTGGCTTGAGATTACAGGCTTGCACTGAGCGGCCACAAGTGAATTTGGCGCGCGGGCTAGCTCGGATTGGAGCCTCCAGAGTTTGGCGAGCCAGGTACAGGCTGCTCTCAGCCTTGGCATTTAATCGATGGTTTTAATGGCAATGTTGGTTGGGGAAAGACTAGGACGAGGATGAATCAGAATTACTTAAATGTCAAGTACAATACATGCTCAGGTATTTGCTCTGGTGACATTACAGCAGAGACTTCTTGAAGCTAAAGAAAGAAAGGGCTGTAACAGTGCAGTGTGTGAGAAATCTCCTTCGTGTATGATGGGCTGCAATTAAAGACTATTGTCATCATTAATTAAAGGGGGACACATCACGGTGTGGTGGAGTACGACTGTATATATGAAGAAAGCTGATTAAAGCTGGTGTTGCTCCACCGGGAGCTGTATAAAGTCTGATAACGTCTTCAAGTGATGTCACTTGAATCAGGGTCCATAAAGACTAGATGGAGACTAGTCAGAGCTTACAGGCCTCTTCTAGCGTAACACACCTGAATCCCTGACTGAACAGGTGGTGGTTGAGTTGCTTTGTGGGTAATATAGGCAGCAGGTTTTGACAAAGAAGAATGCACAGAATAAATTTGTTGCTTCAATTTCACCATCATCTATTATCATTATTTTCTGTCCATTATAAGTGTGACAGTATTTAAATAGAAGTGCAGTGCTAATATCCTAAAGTCCAATGTGGCAGCTTTAAATATCTTTTCAGAGATATTCAGTTTGAAAGATATAAAACAGAGAAAAGCAGCAGATTTCTATTTATCTTCTAATTCTACAGGGCACCTAATGTAAATGATTAACAGATTGGACTAAAATTGATCTCTCTACAACAATAATTCTAGCAAATGTATACTATAAAAGGCTTTTATGGTCGTATAACTAAAGCAAGAGACCGGAGGAAAGCGACACAAGAATTAGAACAAATTAAGGCGCAGAAACTCATTCTATACATCAGTGTAGCTGCATCACCTTTGTTCCTCACCGTAGCCTGCTGAATGCACATTGTTGTTTGGGGATGTGGTGTAAAAGAAGGTCATAAAATGACTTGTGAGACTATAAGGCAACCAGCATGTAGAGACAAAACTAGAGGTAATGTAATGATGTTTACTTAAACTGAGCCAACAATTGGGCGTCATGATGCGCACAACTGGAGCAATGCTATTTAAACAGGAAGTAGTTGCCTAAACTGAAAGTTTAGCACTGCTTTTGATTCCATAACATTTTGCCCTCAGTCAGTCCACATCATTATTCCGTGAGAAGGATGACACTAACTGCAGCTAGAAACAGCCCAGTGAATGCTGCAATTGGGGGGAGGCCATTTGGTCTCTAATACAGCTAGCCTTGTACTCTATTAGATGAAAAAATCAATGTCTGTCTCTCAGTACCTTGGTTTGAGAGTTCTGAGCAGACGTAAAGGCAAAGCGAGATACAATAGAACAGTGTTCAGCCGACCTTCTGGTTTGGCAAAAAGGAGAAATTAGTGGATGTTTTAGGAAACAAAAGGTGCAGCCTTGAGATGGTAACTCAGAGTGACAGGGTATGATTAACACGAAGTGTTCTCCTTGACCGGCAGAGACAATAAGTCTAGGGCGCGCAAAAAATGTTCAGAGTATATGGCTGAGCCGTGATGATTAGAGGTTTTTATATTTTCAGCTTTTAAACAGGAACTTGTTAACGACCGCAAGGCTTTCCAAATTATTAGAAATCACATGTCTGCAGAGGGGGCCAAGATGTTTCTACATTTTGATGATTTTCACTCATCTAAATTATAGTTTAACAAGCTGGTCTCAGGCCAGCAATAGTACGCTGAAAAGACTCAAATCACTATGCAAACAAGCACTCAGCACACACGTCATAACGTCGGATGACAAAGAAAATATCAGATTTCTATATGCAGACTTGTTCTTGGTATATAAAGTCACTGGCACTAATCGTTTCACCAAGAGGTCTACAAGAGGAGAGCCGACTATTCCACTGCGGAAAAGTCAGGAGACTCAGGAATATAGTGAAATATAATTCGCATCGCATAAACACTTTTAAACATGAAGCAATTAAAACACGATTAATACAAACATGTCAGCACTAAACTGCAGTAAATACACTCCTTCCAAGTGTCGTTCTTTGGCTCTGTATGCCTCTCTCCACATCAGCTTATAATAACACAGCAACAGATAAAGGTGCAGTTACTGGTTCCCATTATTACAAGCAATTGTTGGTGAAAGGGCAGGCAATTCAGTCATTTCAGACAAATGGAGCACTCATAGCATTTCTCTGAAAACGTCTCAGAGAGAACCTGGCTTTTATGCTTTAAAAAAAAAAAATCAGATAAAGACATTTTACAATCATTTTCTACAGTGTAAGAATAAACTTGCCAGTTCTCTGGAGGACAATGAATTCGCTGTAATGAAGACACCGTTTCCAAATGAGTGCAAACCTAGTTTGACATTTCTCTGCTGCAAATTCTTGTTACCAAACAACAGTCTACATACACCGCTCTGTATCTGCAAGAGGATCAAGTCAGCCTGGCACATTTAGCAGCAGAGTGAAAAGGCTAAACTAATCATCAGTTGATCAATCAGTTTATGGATTAATCAGGTTATTTTCTCCATCAAATGTTAATAATAGTGAAAAACAGCCCTCACTATGTTGTGAAGATCTCATCAGATTGCTTGTTTTGCCTGTCTGGTGCGTCAGGCCCGTAGTATATAAGACAAGAAAAGCAGGAAATCAGCAGCTGGATCTCAGAGGTGTTTGACATGTTTGCGTGAGAAATGCTTGATTAATTATCAAAACTAAGTTAACAAATGTGTCTCTTGTTGGACTAATCAGTTAATGCGATGGGAAAAGATGGTGTTAGTTGGAGGTGTTAGTTTGCGAGCACACGCAGCAGCAGCGAGCTCTCACAGAGCAGGTGAAACCCCCATCATACCAGACAACCGCAGGCCTCCAGTCCTGATGGTGGGTGGCTGTGTAGTGGAAAATCGGCCTGTCAAGCTAGTACGTAGGCCATCAAGCCTTTCATGGCGGTGTATTTACTCGACAAGGAAATATGTTGTAATAAACAAAGACTAAATTCAGAGGCAGCCTGAAAGGCAACTTTTGCTTGTTCATAAATAGCCTGAGATTATAGCGCCCCCCCTCGCTCCCCCCGTGGTGTGATAGTGAGCTCACTACGGTCACTCTGTCATCTGTGTGTCACATATTCTGGAAAGTTAAGGTGTACAGAGGAGGGGGGGTGAATTTTGGTATTAAATGCACTGTGGTCAATAATAGAGGTCTCTAAGCTTTGAGGTCTAGTCTAAGCCCGAGGATTAGCATAACTGTACCAGACCCAGACAGACACAGACTGAGTGGTGGTGTTTTTGAGGGGGGGGTGGGTAGTCCCGAGGCAACAGATGGGACAGATTAAAGCCCACTCGCCCCCCACACATCTTTAAACTCAACCTGGGGACTTGGAAAATTGGGGGTGTCAGCAAATACCCCTGAAACCCATCCATCCTAACTCAGCAACAAGCAGGCACCCAAACAGCAGCAGCAGGTACGATTAGGGCGGATACATGCCTCCAATGGTGTAGCAGCTTGATCCTGTGCGATAATGAAAACACCGCGTACGTGGGCATGCTCAGTGCCTCTTTTGCATTTTGAACAATTTTGGCTGCGGATGCACCGGCCACGCATGATGGCACATTATCAGTTCTCGGGGTGTGCTCGTCTGCCTCGCACCAGAGAGAAGCACTGTGTTTTAGAGGCTTACATTTTTTGATGCAGTCAGCGTTGTACAAAGGCTTCACATGGGCAGCGTTCTGCCTTTTCTCCCCGTGGAAACTCGAGCAAGAGAGCACAACTTGTACACTTCAGTGGCTGCGGACAGCGCTGCACGCATGCCTGCAGAGGAGATGGTGCATGCACGGGTGCATCAAGCACGTTTCAGCCTTTAGTCAGGAGAGCCTCCTCTGCCCCTCCCGCCCTCTGTTTCTGTCTCTCATCTTGGATGTGAACTCGGAACCAGTTGTGGAGAGCAAACAGCCAGCACATCAGTGCACTCTGTGACTTTTAATCAAGTCTCAGACTGCCATGACTTACGTCGCTGCAATGGGCCTTGGCAGTAGGAAGGAGAGAGCCAGATTAGATCGCTGTTGTTTTTTAGCAGCGAGGCTGTGGGGATGGGGGGTAGTCCAGGGAGGGTGGGAGGTTGCACCCAAGGCCAATTGGGGGAGGAGGGTTAGAGGGGTGGAGGGGGGGGTGAGATTAGCAAATAACTGGGCCATGGGTAAACACTCAGCGCTGCCTGCTACCATCCAATGAACAAGCTTGGAGCAGAAAACTACTCCAGAGCCTTTTGATATGACTACCCTCTCTTTCTTTCTCCTTCTCTCATTTCCCTCGCGCCACTGGCCTTGCCTGCATACTCTGACCCACAATCCAGCACTGCAGAGCAAGCCAAGATCACACAGCAAGCTCCACAGAGCAGAACTGGGGACAGAGCCTGCCTCGGCCAATCTGAGATCAACACAGAGATTGGCACCCAACCAGAAACACTCCTAAGAAAGACAGAATTGAGTCAAAGAGCCAACCACAGGCAAGCTGAGCAGCAGACAAACCAATGAAATCTGACGACCGGAGTGCTTCTATGGCACTGACTGCAAATGAGCAAAGCCTGGTTGTGCAGTTGCTCCGGTTTTAGCACCGTCCCATGCTACACTCTGATTTTCTCTGTACTCAGCTACTAAATCCAAAAAATGTATTTCAGAGGGCATTAACAAGTTAAAATTCTCTCTCTAGTCCTCTATGAATATAAACTGACCTTGTGAGGACGTCACCTTGAGCTTTGGGAAACAATACTTTAGATATTTCATAAAATAAACAATCAATTAATTGAGAAAATGATTAACAGAGTCATTGATAATGAAAATATTGGTCAGTTGCAGCCTTAATCTTCACGTAGGGTTTGTGATACCTACTGCAAACACAGTTTATATAGAGGCATTGCTTTTTGCTTTTTGTACTTAAAGAACCTTTCGTAACAACGAAGTGCAAAATCATACACACTCGTGTACGAAACCCCCCCCCAATCAATTTCCAGATTGAACTCGCCTCTTATCTGCTCTCACAGACCGCGCATCAGTGTGGGGTTTGAGATTTCATAGCCTTGAATTATAGTAAGAATATTAATAATTAATGTCAGATACTGTATCTACCCAGCTTTGGGAGAAAGACAGAAGATACTGTGCTCTATGGATTTCTGTTCCCCCGATCCTGGCCTACAAGGTCAGTCTGTTTGTCTAAGTGTCTCTGGGTGTTGTCACCAGCGAGGCACTTCCTTCTATTGTTCCTTTATGTTTTTCCTCTTTAAGTTCCTCCTCTACAATTCCAGTTCTCACCTCCGCCTAGACTGTGGTAAACGGACGCAGGCTTTCTGATGGCACAACTGATGCATGCTGTGAGCAAGCTATACAAGCTCGCTGTTGACGACTTTCCACTTTTTAATGTTTGCACGGACTTTGTTTGAAAACGAGAACCTTGTGAACGGTGAATTTATCATTCCTCATTCAGCCATTGCTCAGCAGTTGATGATAAAGTAATAATATGGTCTGAAATGTCCAAAGAAATAAGGCTGTTACATGACTGTAGGTAGGTGGCCTTAGACCTTAATCTAATTTGTAGCTTACATTCGAGCAGACTAACGTACACTTCACTGAATTCCTCACTCGATTTCTTTTCAACATTCGTCTGCGCCTGTCTGCTAACATGTCCTCTAGTGGCAAGGACAGCTTAAAATGTTTTGTGCTGTCAGTAATTGAAAATGTGGAAGAAAATAAAGAAAACACTCTGCTTCTTCTGCTACAGACAAGCCAACATCCCCTTCAAATTATGAAATAAAAAGGGGAAAATACAGCCTGAATCTTGTAGTGTTTTCATGTCATTTAAATGGTAATTACTTTTTTATTTTCATTATTTAAAATAACATTGAATGCATTCCTGGAGTCTTTTTAAAAAAAAAAATGTATCTTGAGTTGTCAGACTGGAATAGATCCGAGCTGATCTTCCCTCTGCAGTGGTAAATTATGAATGTTTGCCTAGCATGTCTCTTCTGTAATGTTCTGCTTTAATGGCAGAGCTGATGTTCGTTTTGGGGAAAATCATGCTTCTTTCCAATAAAGAGCTACAGATTTATTTGGACTGAAATATAAAACTGCTTTTCTGTGTGTGTTCGCCTGCTCAGTACTTATTTAGTACTATCTTATCTGAAAGTTTGAGTTGATGCACAGAGAGTGTGCACACTATGACATTATATGTATGATAATTGTGAATTGCATGTACCTCTGGGTGGTCATTTAACCCAGATCGTGTTACTGTGCTGGAAATGCATGCAGATGGAGAATCGTGCTGCACCGCTAACCCTGGCAGTGCCATTGTCCTCATTGAAATTCAGTTTCCTTGTCAGAATGAAAATTCCTCCACATGTTTAACCCTTAGTTTGAACTCCTTTCTCACTCCGCGTGTACACAGCAAGCTTCCCCCTGTAGGCAGAGTCAGTCCCACAGAACAGTAGGCAGTGTAGCCTCACAGGTTGAGGGCAGCCGAGGCCCACAGTAGGCCAGCCTTGATAGCTTCATCTGCGGATGGGAGCAGAGGAGGAAAGTTGGCACCGTGCCCAGCAGAGCTACCACTCCATCGCGTCACCCCTCTGCCCACACAGGCTAGCTTGACCTTGGGCAGGGCACAGTCACCCTCCTCCCTCCATAACAGACCCCTCCCCTCCTCCTACCGGCTGGAGGAAAGGGAGGAGCTGGGAGTATAAGAGAAACAAACTGGCACATCATGTTTCCCTTATCTGAAATTACCCGCAACACAGACTATGTACACAAACACGTATTCTGACATTGGTTCAAACTATTTCTCCCTGGCATCATGCTCACTCTCCCAGACATGCACTGCAAATTAACAACTGGAGCTTTTCTGCTGAATCCAACACATAACAAAATAGTTGAATTCATTAAGGACAAGATGAGAGCTTTTAGCGTGTCCGTGTCTCATTCTCTGACATGTCATTTTGTCCGAGCTGTGTTATGATCATCACCGAGCCAGAGTTGGTTTCTGTTTTTAACGAGCTCTTTCAAACCCTTATGTCCACTGCACCTCTTGCGTGTTTCTGTTCTGTCCTTCAGGCTAGAGTTTAAATTGATATTTCTGATTGATCTTTGGCTCGTGAGAGGCAGCAGTCTTTGCAGGCAGACGGCTATTTTTCAGCTGTGTATTTTTCTTCTATAAACAGACGCAGCATCAGTCTGTCTCTGTAACTGCTTAAGCAGGCGTGTCTCTGCATGCGCGTGTTTTTATAGATGCGCAAAGTGTGAATTTGATTTATTGAGAAGGGTTGGCGTGAGTGACTTCATGTACACAAGGCAGATTTATTTTCATGTGAAATGTGCATATTCATGCGCATGTTTGTGTGCGGGAATGAGACAATAATGGATGAAAAGCTGAAACCCTCTCTCCACCACACATGCTCACGAGCACAAACTGCCTTCATCTTGTATGCGCCTCGCCTTTTCTCTTGCCATCCAACTATTTCATTCACTTTGTTGCTGCCGCACAGCTGTGTTTTGCTAGAAATTGCATTCGACTCGGCTCTGACTCCTCTGTCTCTCTCGCAGCGGCGCAGGGTGAGGCGAGGGAGTGTGCCTTCACGGACCAGCAGCAGCAGTGGGAGGTGGAGCGAGTGGCTGGGGGCGAAGGCCGGGTCTCCCCAGAGAACACCACCATTCGATGTGACAAAGGCAGCCACTGTTTTGGCCTGTGGGAGAAAAGTCCTCCAGGCGAAGTGCGACTTGTCAAACAAGGTACAAGTTGAGAAACTTAGTCCACCTTTAACGTGAGACTGAGCATTCACTGTCACCACAGCAGTGATAAAGTCAGCAAACTCGCTTCATAATATTTGTTATAGAGCAACATCTATGTCAAGTCTGCTAACTTTAGCTCACACTCCATAAGCCCCATCTTTTAAACCATGTCCTTTCCTGTCACCGCTCTCTGTCAGGTTGCTGGACTCACCTGGGAGACCACCAGGGTTGCCGCGACGACCGCTGCGTGGTGACCAACCTCCCTCCGCAGATCCAGAATGGGACGTACCACTTCTGCTGCTGTGGCAGTGACATGTGCAATGTCAACTTCACAGAGGACTTCCCGCCGCCCAGCCCCACCACTGCACAGCCCATCTGTAAGGACACGCATTCACACCACGGTCACCGCTACGCTCTGTACATCATTCATACACACAATAGATAAAAGCCAATGCATGCTTGATTTGTAGTTCCATTTCATTTCCAGTCCCCATGCATGTTTCTTTTTCCTTTTTATATGACTGGTGGTCAGCTGGCCATCAATAGGACACTCAGCCTGCACTGATACTTCAGTGGCTTTCCTATTGAATTTTGTGCTGAGCATTTTTCTCAAAGTAGAGGCAATGTCAGATCACTTTACCTCCGATCATCTGTTACATCACATCACTTCAACTCTTCAAGAGGACATGTGTTAAGAAAGTAGCAGTGATTTTTATTTTTTATTTTTTTCCAGACATGAATTAAGTCAGGAGAGCACTTTTAGCATTTCTTGTATCCGACAGGATATGACTTTTCATCTATGATGAGAATCATGGGTGTATTAGGCGAGAGGAATGAATGAAAGAAACATGACTAACAAAGGAAAGAATAGGGAGAAAACAAATGTAGGCCCACACACTTCTGAAAGCTATTAACGGAGAAGAATGAAAGGATGTTTGATCAGCAGAGCTCATGTACCTACACCTACTTGGAGCTACTTTCTCTCTCCTCCTCCTCTTCCTCTGCTCCATGATTCAGCCACACAGCTTAGAACTGAGCTTGATGATTGGTATCCATTATGAACCTTGACTGTAAATTGCAGAGATGAACTAGTCTGTGGTGTTTTCAGCAGCAGGTATAGATTATATGCACTAAAGAGCCGTGAAAGTGGTTGATGTGGAATCGTGTTTGGATCAAACAAAGCAAACAGATGTATTGTTAATTGTTCCTTCCTCTCAAGGTTTAGCTGTGAATGAAAAGCAATGTGTGTGGTAGCAGGAGGAAAGGAAAGGAAAGGGAGGGGGGGGTGGGGCTGGCGGTGGTGGCTCATCATCTCTCATGCCCACACATAAACATAAACACACACACTCTACCATCCATGTCGTCTCTCTGCATTCCACGGATTACAAGGCGTCTGCTGTATCTGTCTGTCTGCGGGCGTGCCGGTGACTGTTCCGCAGAGCAGACCGATGACGAGACAAAGGCTGGAGAAAGTTTCGGTTTGATTAAAAGTTTAAGTCCGGGTTGTATTCCGACTTAAAATCCTGTTTCTGTTCTCGCTGGATTGTTAATTCCTGACATGTCTGAGCACATTTATTCCAGAAGAATAGGAAACGGCTCGAGTACGTCGGCTGAGTGATCTGAAGCCAAGAGCCATGGATGACGACATTCAGGGCTAGGTGGTGGAGGAAGTGTAGCATTACCACAGTATAGAAATACTCAGATATAAGCCCTAAAATTAGCATCACTGAAGTTCCAGTAATAAGTTAAAGCACAATCTCAATTGTAATATTGTGATTATACAACGATTACCAACTAAAATAAAATATAGAATCAAAAGATTTTCATGTTTTGGGGCAATTTGCTCTCAAAATAAACATTTCTTTGCTCGCCATTTCTGTTCTGATCTCCCGTTTCTATGGAGATACACGGGGTCTCACTAATACCTGGAAAATAATCAGTCACAGCAGTAGACTCCTATATGTAATGGAACCCAGCTCACTACTCCAGCAAGTAGCCTGCACCTTAGTAACGACCTAGCAATGGAGATGCTTTCTAGTCCCGGCAAAGCTTATGGAGAGTTTCCCAAACTGAATAAATAGTGCACATATAAACACTAAACTGCTTTGCTAGTACAGTCTTGTAGTGACTAAGATATCTGCTGAAAAAGAGATTTATCCACGGACACATTGGCCTCCTAACTTCACATTTATTTTTATATTTTATTATATTTGATAGAGGATGATCCAAACATTTCCAGTAACTCCACAGCGTTGTAAAGCCAAAATGTATTGAACAAAGAAAAAAAAATCTAACGGCATATTCCTCTTCAGTCCTTATTAGTCCACCTTATTTTCTCTGAGCTGAACTGTTTGATCCGACATGCTGCACACAAACATGGTACACACCTGTATTACCAATCAGATTGCTCGGTCGGACCTACTTGTTAGGTTAAGGTTCAGTTCCATTCAGGTCAGACAGTCAGGGTGCTGCTGTGGTGCATGTTTACTGCGGCTTTTCTCTGTTTTGATGTATATCGGAACTGAATTGCAGTTGGTTATTTTCACGATTTGCTCACATCTAATAGACCAAATGATTGGCGGACTGATGAAGATTTAACCAACAGTGCAAACAATCATAAATTGTAGCCCTGATTTATGAGATCATTTTATATTTTGTATATAAAACTTTTAACTGTCAGAGAGCTGTGAGACTAATAAGCCGCAGCTAGGAGATATGAAGATATAGTCTTGGTGGAGATATAAAAGCATTAATGTTATGGAGATTTCAAGCAGCTTTTTGGTGCGTGTGTGTTTGTTTGGGTGTGTCCATGCGAGCGTCTGGTGTTTGTGAGATTGCTTCCTGTGCAACCCTCTTGTTGATTATGACCTCCCTGACCTTGACGTTTGAGGGGGAGCCCTGGCAACCCCCCCATGTGCCTGTGTGTGCCAGAGTGGGTGTGCATGCATGCTCATGCTAGCATGTCAGTCAAAGCCGCCCTTAGGCTCTCAGAGCCATCAATTATTGATAAAGCTGGTGTGTCGCGGCAGCACCAGTGTGTTGACTGATGTAACGGATGCAGGCAAGTGTATTTCTGTGTGTATCGGAGCAGCTGCTGTGGACTTTTATGCTATTTCTGCAGAGTGAGGAGCAGCAGTATATAGAGCAGTTGGTATATGTAAGGTGTGTGTATATGTTTGTCTCCAGAGTAGCACTTATAGCTGATGCAGTTTCATTAATCACAAATCCCTGACAGCTAAAACTGCAGCCACCTCAGCTAACGGCTTCTGCCTGCCATCTGACCAGCTCTCTAGTGTTCTCTCTCTTTTTTACATACTTTCTTTCTCTCCATTCCCGTCCCGCACATCCCCTTTTCTCTCTCTTCCTGCATTACTTTCCAGTCAGTTGACCAGCTTCATGGTCGCTTGCCTTAATTGATGTTTTTTTTTTCCCCCTCTAACTTCATGTGCTTCATGGCATGCCTGATGGTTCACAAACACACACACAAAAAGCCATTTAAATGTTTGTTATTGCTGCTATTTTGGAAGGAGAAAATGCAACATACTCCGTGCCCATTTGCTAGTCTATTCGAAATGCAAACTAGTCTCGACTCCAATGCCCGACTCGAGTTTTTTCCTCGAACAGCAGCACTAATTGGGTGTTAGAAACACCTTTCTTTGTTATCCAACACTTGCTCTGACCTGAAGAGTAGTTAATCTCAATAATACAAAAACAGAATACAAAAGGGAAGAAGTCAGTGGAATTCTACCAGGTTTCAATGAATGCAGAAGAATCACACACTAACAACATATGCACAGATGGAGCCAAGAAAGCCAAGAGGCTTATGGTGTGGCTCACTGTGAAAATTGAAGGTGCTCTGTGGTTCTGTTTACATTCAGTGTTACTCAGCAGAACAGACGGCGTGTGTCCTTGAGGTTTAACAAATGCAGTGAGCGCTTTTCTTTACTAACCAGACATTTGAAAATCTGATTTCTTTTTTATTTTATATCTTCTATTGTTTAAATCTATATTTATTACTGGCAGTCTTCTTCCCTGGCGGCAAAAAATTGCAGACTAAAACTGACAAACGTAACTAGTTTGGTAGTTGTGTGTGGTGCTAAATGTGCTGAAATAATCATCACCGACAGCAGGCAGACTGTCTTTGATGGAACGATGTAAAAACTCAACAACCTGCCGTTTGTTGATTTGGTAAAAAAAAAAAAATGGATCTGTAGCTGAAACAAAATAAATTCTACCAAATCTCTCATGTTGTTTTGCATGGTGTGTGTATTTGCACAAGCTATATTGATATAAATTGAACTGGTGCTGAATTTCAGCTTGCATCTTAATTTTCCAGTCATCTATATATTTCAGACTATTTCAGAGGAAGTCTATGAAAATGAAAGTTGAATCAACACAGGGCTGTATTGCACATCTTTTGTACTGGATTGCATCAGATGTTCAGGTGTACCTAATGAATAAATTAGTGTATGGATATTAACTGTGCTCTTCCTCTGACTTCCTGTCCACAAATCAAACATTCTTTCAGCCGTTTGATTTGCCCACATAAAGGTCACAATTTGATTTGTACTTTTGTTTTTGATGTGTGTGTCCCCCTCCTCATAGACTCTCGCACACTGCGCTACGAAGAGACAGTAATTATCACCCTGGCAACAGTCTCCGTGCTGGCCGTGCTTGCCGTAGCAGCCTTCTTTGGTTACCGCATGATGCACGGTGAGTTACCATGGCGCCAGGAAGAGCAGAGAACATTCATTATTCAAGGCCGTAAAAATGTTTTTAGTCGAATTTCAATTCATTTAATAAATGGAATCCGAGCTGTTCTTTTGTGTTAACGCACCTGTATGTTTTTGTGTGTTCCTCTTTGTTAACAGGAGATGGTAAGCAAGGACTTCACAACCTGAATATGATGGAGGCTGCAGGCTCTGAAAGCTCTCTGGACCTAGACAATCTCAAACTGCTGGAGGTCAGTGTCCACACAGGTCTCTCTGTCCTCTGTCCATCACTGTCGATGCGTCTAGGCTGGCTCCTGCTTGTGATATTTTTAGTTTTTTGCTCAACAGTCATCTGTTCATCAACCAAATCAGTTTGTTTTTTTGGCCCAGGAAAGAGCCAAAGTATTTAGTGTAACTGTGCGAGTGCCAGCACAGCACTGTGTAATACTAATCTCACCAACCATACGAGCCAATAGGCGGGCAGTAGAGCAGCACTTGTAAATAGTTTTTGCAGATAATGAAGATTTAGTAATGTCACTGCCACAGTGCTGTCATATACGTCAGAAAAGTAAATCCCCCTCAACAGCATGGCTCACCACATCCTGCAGATTTCTACTCGCCTGTTTTTAGAGGATGAAAGCTTGTAGACATGTAGTGTTCTCACAGCCTCAGCATCTCGACGTGTGTGTGTATGTGTGTGAGAAAGAGGGAGGGAAACGAGTTCGAGAGAGAAAGGAAAAACCAAAGGCATAGAGGCAAAAATACACCCAAAATACATCAAGGTTTACGGTTACATTTGTCGTTTCAATGTGACCTTTATCATCCGATCACAGCAGGATGCATTAAGTGACAGGTCAGGGCGCACAAAAATAGGATTTTGCTTACACTGACACAGGATACCGAAAATCTGATATGGAAGTGGGAAGGCTCATATTGTGATAGGAAGTCAATGGATTCTGGATGCTATTCAGCCACAATGACATAAGCATGGTGAAGGGATTAAAAGGCGACCATGAGAAACGAATCGGCGACTGATTTAAATAAATCCAGCCGCAGGAGACAGTGTGATGGCAGCTGGAACTTACAAAGGAAATTTCTTCGAGAAACCATCTTTCAGTTTGTCATCATCCTCCAGTCATGTACAGGCCGATGATATAGTGACTGAAAGATACATTTCTGAAACAATGCACTATTGTTGTTCTACTCACGAGCTGATTTGTTAGATGAAAGCAGAATGGAACGGTTCTTGACATTTATATAATAACTTTTGTTCCAACATAAGCAGGAGAAGCGGCAGTTTCCTCTATTGGCTATTCGAGCTTACGGCATAGGGATTAACTGACGCGATGGGCAACAAACATTTATTACTTATTGTTTCTGCTTCAGTAGTAAACACAGCTTACAAAATAGTTGTGGTTAGCACTGTTGCTAACTGTATGGAGAGCTGACCGTGCTGTCCAGCCAGCCTCCTTCTCTTCCAGTTGTTTTTCTCCAGCAGGCGTGTTAAATAGAGCCACAAACTGTTGTTTCTTTTTTTCATAAAACTTATGGGGAGGGAGAAATGGGACAAAAGACAAGTCTTACAGACATTAGAGCGACGCAGATGATACGACTTAATGTTGTGCCTCTGCTTTCATATGCTTCTTTGTATTTGCATCAACATGGATTTATTGCACATGACATCAATTTGAATTTTATCAAATTGATATTGTACGGTTCAAGATTCGATTATAAAAGTGACAGTGACTGTTGCACAGTCTACAGATCAGCAGCCTCACACAGGTAAACAAGCCGGTTGGTTAGCAAACAAGAAGCTAATCCATCCTATTTTCTGTGCTTACTTTAGGGCAGAGTCAGTGTTTGGAATGATTTACATGATATTAAAAGCTTTCGCAGGTTCACGCTGTTTTTTCTCATACCGTTTGCCGGAGTTGTGTTTCCTGAATCTACAACCGAGGTAGTGAGTGAAACGTTAACAAGACCCATAGTCAGAATGAAGTTTATTACGGGAAAGACAGAATTTCTTTTTAACTGTGTCATCTGACCAGCAGTTTTTATTTTAAATGCATGCTGTGAGCTGCTTTATCGCACAATCATCATATTGCTAAAATAACCAGAACCAAGCTTTAAGTTGTTTGTGTCAAAAAGGATTCAAGTCTCTGCAAGTTATCTTACAGAACAAAGATTACAAACCAGTGGCTGACTGGAAGACGGAGGAAATACAGATAAAAATCAAAAACTCTGTTAGCTGTTTCAGAAAATGATGCTTGTTGATGAGACAGAAAGACAGCCAGCCATCAGTCCTGAACGTAATGATCCAACTATCGAGATGCGATAATGTTTTTCTCTTCTTCTGACATTTATTTAGTGCTTTTCACACCAGAGTGAGAGAGTGCTACCTTTTCATACAGGAGCTGAATTCAGAACACTGTCCTTGTGCCTTATCAAATGCAAGCACATTTTCTTTCACATCAGACTCTTTGCAGAAATGTGTGTGTGTGTGTTACTCACAGACAAAACACCGTCCACTGCTTTCACTGTATATTTTCTAGCCAGAGATAAACGTTTTTAGCAAACATGGACCCAGAAACGAATGCACTTCTCAGTCTCTTTCTTACTCCTGTGCAGATGACTTTTAAAGCACAATGTTTTGGCCTTAATGGCATGCTGGTGCTTTGGCTAATTCAGGAAGCTAATTCAATGATTTGGAGCTGACTTTAGGCCATTTTTAATAGTTTAACCCTGCTGTTCGCCTGTAATTCACTTTATTTTCTATCTCCCTTCTGCCTGCCTGGCTGTCTTTATTTGCTTCTTTACTCTCTTCATGCGTTTCCTTTTTTTGCCTCGCCAAGGATTGTTTCTGTCATTATTTGTCATTATTTCTGTGACATTTCAAAGCAGCACAAACATCATCACACTGTTTTTAGACAAACGAGAGCTAAAGGTCTTGAATCTCAAAATAAATAGTCTATAAATAGTTCTTTTTTCTGTCCCACCATCGTTACATCTTTCAGCTGATTGGGCGTGGCAGATACGGCGCTGTCTACTGTGGCTCTCTGGATGAGCGACCCGTGGCTGTGAAGGTGTTCACTGCTGCCAACCGCCAAAACTTCCTCAATGAATGCTCCATCTACCGACTGCCGCTGCTGGAGCATGACAACATCGCTCGGTTTGTGGCTGCCGACGAGCGGACAGGCCCAGAGGGACGCACTGAGTACCTGCTGGTCATGGACTACTACCCACATGTAAGTAGTGTGTAGAACAGGAGGTTCTGATGGTTTTGGGGTGTTTTTTTTGCAGGGGAACATGTCAACCCCTTTGTTTTTGGTTGCACCTGTGGTAACTTAAACAGTTTAATACCTCACATGAGCAACTGGGATATACGTTTACAGTGCAGCCAAACAAAATCACGTTTAATAAAGAAGTTAAGTCAATAATTTTCCCCTCGCGGCATGATGTCCTATCCTAACACAACAGCAGCACACAGTAAAAGCATGCTGTGGAGGTGAAGCGCTTTATCTAACAGCTCATTGTACTGTAATATCTCAAAACTTATATGCTGACAACAAAATGACCTAAATGACCACGTCCTGTGAAAGATCGCAGTCAGCACCAGCCTCGCTGACAAATACGCAGTGTTTCCTGTGATTGCATCACCATTCAAGGCATTTGAGTGCTTTTGATATGACGCAACAGGAGTAGAAACTGTTGGGCTGGCATTAGCAGAAACTTAATCCAGCTCTGATACGGCTGTAGGAGACTGAACCGTAAACAGTGAAGCAGATATCAGTGAGATTGAATTACAAACAGTAATGCTGGATTACATGCGGCATCGATTTCCTGTGAATCCCTCTTACGCGTGAAGGCAATCTGAACCCAGCGCAGGAATGGCGGACCCCACCACCACCACCACCACCACCACCAACAACAAAAATAAATAAATAAATGTAAAAAATACTCCGCAGAGAGATAATTACAGAATGGATTTAATGTCAAAATAGTGTGAACTATTTCCTCACTGCAGAGGAGTTGCATCATTAGTGCTTTATTGGGATAGAGTCATCTATCAAGTCTTTTCATCAGTCCATCTCAGCACTGACAGCTGGACGCAGCCTCTTAGAACTCCTCAGTATTAACGTGGGTGTACCTTAAAATTGTTTGCTGTCCTAGCACTCAGCCTCATAATTACAAGTCAGCTGACCCCCAGCCAACCTATGAAAGGAGCCCATTGTGCATCCTAATACATGTTGTCATGGAAACACAGTGCAAGCCAGGACAGGGGACTGGGACACATAATGTATTCAAGTAAATGATGAGATAATTTATTTAAAACGAACAGATCTAATGTAATTTTCTTTAGTAGCGGATGCGCGAATTGTCTTGTGATTGATTTTGAGAGAAAAGATTGTGTGTGTGTGTGTGTGTGTGTGTGTTGGGTTTTGTGCGTCAGGCCAAGACCTGTAATGGATTATCAAAGCTGATGGAGATAACTGAGGAAGGAAATTAATAATATCTAATATAATTTCTGGCAAACATTTTCATGGAGCTTCATACTCCTCATAAGACATTTTCATCTTTACACTAAATTCTTAGGCCAGAATTTTTATATCCTGCAAAAACCTCATTATTTTAGGAAACTGCCAGGCTTTTATTGAGAGGTGATAAAACATTTTCTGGGTCAGGGTTATTGTAAAGCTCCACTCGCCCACTCCACGGCGAGGTCACAGTACACAGAAATTATTTTTTCTAAGTTATAAATGTGAAGATAATATTTCTGCGGTCTTGACTTTTCGAGGATGGAATTTTAAAATTTATGGTTATAATTATTTTTGGTTCCAGTGCAAGTGAAGCAGCTGTGGCATAATAAATCATATACATATATTTTTTTTATTTATACCAGTTACACAGAGCCGGATGATTTGAGAGTGTGCATGCACGCACACGACAGAGGGTAGAACCTCACAGAATTTCACTTTAATCTCTCAGAGAATATTTTATGCTCCAGTAAGTCATAACACGTATTCACAGCACGATATAGGAGGCGATGTTGTTGTGCTTTATAAGCAGAAAACATCAGAACTGCAGATGCTGAGCCGCAGACAGCTGTGTTAACTCCCGCACAGCAGATTACTAAACAAATGACAGCCAGCCAATGGCTATTCATCTTCTGCACGGTGAAGGCTTTCATCGCAAAATAGAGAAATATCGATATCTGGCCTTATCAATCAATGGTTATGCTGAGATTAACTTTAGTTTAGGCTCATGAATCACCTGGGCTGAGTATAACTCCGAGACATCGGGGGCTTGGGATTCAGGTGAGCCAAGCTCAGCACTCTGAGGAAAGGCATCCTTTGACAACCTCTAAGACCTTGCCAGCTTTAAAAAAACAGCCCTTTTTTGTGTTTTGCCCAGGGGAGGGAAAGGACTGCTTTGCTGCTACACATGTTGACCAGCTTAATCACTGTCACTTTGCCCTGTTGTTGCCTTCTGGCTAAGTGTGCCCTCTACTGGAACCCTCTGAGCTAATACTTATTTCATTCATTCATTTTATTAACTCATCCATCTTTCAAATGGGTGTCACCAAAACAAGGTTGGGCTCCTCAGGCCCATCCGGCCCTACAAGTATGGTTGAACACAGACATGAGCTGCTCTTTGTTCGTTAAAGTCAGTGTTTTTTTTTTTATCTTGCTACATCATGAAAGTGATGCTGGTGATTGATTTTTATCTGTATTCTCTGTCCTATGTTTCTCTGTCCAATCTCCCTTTTCTAAATTCCTCCCCCATCTGTTTTTATCCCTCCTTTGTCCCTCACTCCTCGCACCCTGTCTCCTCCTAAGGGCTCTCTGAATCGCTACCTGAGTGTCCAGACCAACGATTGGGTGTGTAGCTGCCGGCTCGCTCACTCCGTCACCCGCGGCCTGGCGTACCTGCATACTGAGCTCTTCAAAGGAGGTGAGCTGGAGGGCACACGAACGCACACACACACAGAGTTAATTACATAACTGCTCACAGTTTACTGAGGCTCAAGTTCCAAGGCTGCTGCTTCCATCTGTTACTGAAACACAAACAAAGAATTGTGGTGGGAAATGGGAAAGCTTATTGTCTTTGTTGCCAGGCTAGTTTAGATATTCTGTGTGTGTATATGTGTGTATTTCTACCTCTATCCTGTCTAACTGTGCAGCGCTTGATCCTTCTTGCGTCCTGCACACTGCAGCTCCACGTGCGTCTGTTTGGCTTGGAGCGCTTTGCGTCCCTGCATTTTAACAAACACACACGTACACACTGCGTGCACGCCCTGCCAAGGGTATTTATAGACTGGCCTCAAGCTAGCCTCAGAGAGAGCGGGTAAAAAATGGAGAGAGGGACAAAGTAGGGGGAAGGAAGGCAGGCGGAGAGACAGGATAGGGATTCACACTACATGTGACTGTCCCCGTGGCTCGATAAAATCAGCCTTAGGAGGCAGAAGTGACAACCGAACCAAGCTTCAGCCTCAGCGGTTGAACTCGTCCCTCCTATTTTCCCTTCATCAGCACAGATACACATCAAACACACTTAAAAGTGAAGAAGAAGAACATTCACTCGCAGTAGTGCGTGAAGACCGCTGAAGGAATAGAAGTCATTTTCTCTCTGCACACGTGACAGAGACGAGCGGGGGTGTCCACCTCCCTTCGCTCTGTCCCACTGTAAGTCTGAAGTGATGGGCAGAGTGGAGAAGTGACAGCAGAGAGAGAGGGCTGGTGTTTGTCAGCTCTGTGTGTACTTGCTAACAGCACAGTCTCACAGGCTTTGATACAGTCGTCATCCTCCCCCACTCCTCCTGCACATCAATAGCAGGCAGCAGATAACTGTGGTGGCTGCCACAACTTTCAGCCGCCCTCTGCCTCACTGCACCCTCTGCTGGACAGAAAGATACTGCAGGCAGAGGCTACTCTGATATGCTCGTAATCCCATTGTTGTAGATTAGATTAGAGGGTTTAGCTGTCTGTTGACAGTGCAGCTTGCTTTCCTGAACAATGAGTAATGAGGGGAATGGAAGGCTATATGAGGGGATTTTCTGGATGTTATCATTCATTTGCAAATACCACAAAAACCGCCTCAGTACATTGTATCTAGGATGGTGAGAATTTTGGGAGTGCTGTGCGGGCTTAAATTTTTAATGAAAAGTAAATTAGCCCAGTTCTTTTGTCCTGTGTCTTCTCCTGATCCTCTCTTTGCCATCCCACCCCTCCTCCCCTCTCTTCTCCTTTCTCCTCCATCCAGACTTGTACAAACCCGCCGTTTCCCACAGAGACCTGAACAGCCGAAATGTTCTTGTCAAAGCTGACGGCACGTGTGTCATCATCGATTTTGGCCTGTCCATGAAGCTGACAGGAAACAGGCCGGCGCGTCACGGAGAGGAGGAAAATGCTGCTATAAGTGAGGTGAGTGTTCAGGAGGAAGCAGAGCTCAGAATGCAAAACATGAGGATTGAAGTGAAGTGAATTTAATTTAACAGCCCAGGTTTTCATGTAGTTTTTAATTAAAATATTTGTTTTATCTGCCCATTTCCATTTTTTTGTTATACAAGCAGAAATAAAAACAAAGTCCTTGTGTATACCCATGAAGCTCTAATGATTTAATGTAGTTAACTTGCAACAAGCAAAGATAAAGTAGGCAAATAAAGTTTGCTGTGGAAATGCAATGTCTAACTCTTTGTCTTATTTTTTACTTCCTCCTTTCTCGCCTCATCTTTCATCTCATACCTTGTCTGGTCGCCCACGCCTCCTGTTGTTCCTGCTCCATCTGTCAGGTGGGGACTATCCGCTACATGGCTCCAGAGGTGCTGGAGGGGGCGGTGAACCTGAGGGACTGTGAGTCGGCGCTGAAGCAGGTGGATATGTACGCCCTGGGCCTGATCTACTGGGAGACCTTCATGAGATGTACCGACCTTTTCCCTGGTGAGACACACAGACAGAAGGACTGAGTGCAGTCTGTTTGAGATGATGAGATGAGCTGCATGTCGCAGTTCTGATTCTTATTCCATTATTATCGCAAACAAACACAAGAATGAGCCCCTCCTATGACTGCGGAAGGCACACTCATGAGTTGAAAGAATATTTCTGCCACATGACATATTTCCAAGTCACATCCGTTCTCTTCCTGTCCTACCTCTAGGAGAGTCTGTGCCAGAGTACCAGATGGCCTTTCAGGCGGAGGCAGGGAACCACCCGACGTTTGAAGACATGCAGGTCCTGGTATCCAGGGAGAAGCAACGGCCCAAATTCCCAGAGGCCTGGAAAGAGAACAGTTTGGTACGTTTGTGTGTGTGAGAGCAGAGCCAGGTTTCATATTATAACACTGCAATGAGCAGAAATAAACATAGTCAGCAGCTTGGGATACATATCACTACTACGATAGTTATGTGAGGAACACCTAGAGAGTGACAGTCGGGACATAGTGGTTATAGGTCATGTGTTTCAACTAGGTCATGCCAGGCGACGCGGCACTGTTTCTGTTGAGCTTAAAGATTCCAAGCTTAAAACAATGCTTAAATTCCTGTATGCAGTTTGTGGTGGCTGTAATCATTCCTCCTGTCTTTACTGACAGGAATCCACAGTCCTCGTTTTGTATTAAAAAAAGAATGTGAGTTCCACATAACCGTAACCTCCGATTTTACGGTCTTTTGAATTTGTTTATTCTTTGTTTCCTTGCGCTGTGTTTACTCACTGAGCTGCAGTGGAGTGACGACATTACAAAGAGGAAATTGGCACAAAAACAAAAAACTCTGGAAAATGGCCACTTGATTTGACAAACACACACTGCTGAAGACTTACACTAGATTGGGCTGAACTCTGGAAAATGAGGGCTTTTCCAGCCAGCATTCAAAGGAAGAACAACTGCAGTAACCAGCAACTCTTTTTAATGTTGTAATCAGTGTGTACATTGTCCACATTGTTGAATATTAAAACTGTGTCTTCTGCAGGCGGTTCGCTCTTTGAAAGAGACGATGGAAGACTGTTGGGATCAGGATGCAGAGGCCCGCCTTACAGCACAGTGTGCCGAGGAACGACTGGCAGAACTGCTCCTCATATGGGACCGCTCCAAGTCTGTCAGCCCTACACTCAACCCCATGTCCACCACCCTGCACAATGAGAGGTACGCAGAAACACAGAAACACTTCTGTAATCGTGCTATTTGTCTCAAGTGTTGTATTTAACGTTTTATTTATGTTTTCTGCCAGAAATCGTATGACGCCAAAGTCTGGCCCGTACACAGACCATCCCTCCACCTACATTGAAGAGCACGAGGGTGTGGCTAAGAACACGCAGGCTGACACCACTAGCTCTGTGAGTGGTCGAGCTGGGGCTGGGACCGGTGAGAGAAACCGGAACTCCATAAACCAGGAGCGCCAGCAGCAAGCCAACGCCCGCCTACCCAGCCCAGAGGGTAGCAGCACCAGCATGGGCCTGAGAGGCAGCCCCTCAGCCTCCACTACAACCACCACTATTATCTCTGAGTCTGAGGGACCTGTAGGGGTCGCCACGGTCCCAGTCTGCCTCCACCTCACCCAGGAAGACCTGGAAACCACCAAACTTGACCCGAAAGAAGTGGACAAGAACCTGAAGGAGAGTTCAGACGAGAACCTGATGGAGCATTCACAGAAGCAGTTCTGCTCTCCTGATCCACTGAGCCCTGGCAGCTCCAGCCTCCTTTACCCCCTCATCAAGATGGCCACTGAGGCCTCAGGCGCGTCAGACCCTGCTGCCCCCATGCCCACCACCATATTCCCCCTGCCCAAGCAGCAGAACTTGCCCAAGAGGCCGTCCAGCTTGCCCCTGCGCACCAAGCCCACCAAGAAGGAGTCGTCATCGTCTTCGCTCAGGTTCAAGTTTGGACGCTCAGGGAAGTCCAACCTGAGGCAGGTGGAGGGAACAAAGATGAACATTGGTGCAGTAATGGGCACGAACACAGCTGTAGAGGCTCATCGGGGCACAGGCACAAACAACACACCTGTCCTACGAGACACGCATGTCAACGGTAGCGTTAATGGCGCTGTTAATGGTCATGCCAGCACTGGGATCTCGTCCCTTGCTACAGGTGGGGCAACAGGTTTCGGAGGGTCCAGCATAACTCAGAACGGGTCTGGAGCCCTGAGGTCAGATGATGGCCGCCTTAGCCTCGGCGTCATCACAGCCAGCCCAGACGAACACGAGCCACTTCTAAGTCGTGAGCGAGAGCAGCCTGATCCGAGAGACGCGTCCTCGAGTGTCGCTGCTCTCCGCTCAGCTCGACCAAACACCAACAACAACAACAGCAACACCAACACCGGCCATGGCCAAGGGGACGGAGAGAGCGGAGGAGAGAGTGATGGAGCAGAGGAGGAGGGAAGTGGTGAGGGAGGAAGCAGAGAAACCACCGGGCCCCCAGGGGAAACCTCGGGGTCGGGATCTGGCATTGGCGACCGCCAGGGGGAAGCTCCGGTCACCATGAGAGGGGAGGCCCTGCTCAGGCAGCCCAGAGCCCGCAGGCCTGAGAGACCCAACTCACTTGACCTGTCTTTCACAACACAAGACCTGGCCTCACTAGGTGATTTTACACACCTACACCTCACACAGGGTAGTTTTCATGTCAAGTTACTCAACAGGAGGAATTAAGACTATTTTTAGCAGCAGATAAATTCACATTTGTACTCTAGTGAATATTTCTGGCAGCAGGATGGTCGAGTATGTCGGGTTGAGTCAAAATAAACTTGACTCACTGATGTGTTTTTAATAGTTTATGGACAACAATGGAGCTCTCTGAGAAAGAAGATATACACACTGTAGTTTTTCGTAGAATACTTCGGAGATGTTTTTGGAGAATGACTAAGAAAGGTCAGGGTGTCTCAACCTCTGCATCTTCACTTTTGAACTTTATTAAATAGTAATGCTCAAGTGACATTTCCAAGAACACATAGCTACCTCTCAGACACTGCGATTGATTATGTTTCAGGTACACTGGTATAAAACATGATACTGATCAGATACGGTTCCTTCCTGTTTTCCAGGGGAGGGCTTGGTACAGCCTGACGGAGCCTTGGGGGGAACCGGAGAAAAGATCAAGAAGCGCGTCAAAACTCCTTACTCCCTCAAGAAGTGGCGACCCACAACATGGGTCATCTCCACAGACACCAGGGGCCCAGAGGTGAACAACAACGGGTCCTCCCGCGGTCAAGGTCACAGCCAGAACAGGCCCAAGTCCAGTTCAGCTATCTACCTGCGGGGGGGAAGCTTGGCCAGCGAGCCCAGCGACACGCATGTGTGAACTCAGACCCTCTGACAAGACTGAAAACAAAAAAAACAAAAAAATAACCAGAGAGCGTTTGGTTTCTTTCTGTTGAGCTCTCTGGTCTGAATCAGCAAGAGGAAGCTATGGAGTGTCTTGTGAACAAACAGTCAAGTCTGATCATGTACAGTAATTAGGTCTGTCTCGCTCCCGTGTGTCTTTCTGATGATGGCATTGCTTTAAATGGAATCCAGCTATGCAGCATTCTCATCCGCTTCTGTTTCTGCGTTTCCTTAATCTCCCTTCTGTCGGTTTGTTTCATGTTTCATCCTCATGAGCGTAGCAATGTTTTGAACGGATTTCTTTATTTTTCTTTCAATGTGCACTTTGAAACAATTTAAAATCAGTGTTTAGAAGTCCTGTCTGTTGCGACCATGACAAAGAAAGTGGTCTCTAAACTTAAAAAGGCGAAGAAAAACAATCAACACTTTGAGCCTTCTCTTTCTCACACTCTGCTGTATCAAGCGATGTTCGAGAGTAGGCTCTGAAAAGAATTGACGGTCTTAAAAGACGGAACAAACTACTTTAACTTTTTTTTTTTTACTCCCTTGATTTGTATACAATACCAATTTTTGTCTTTTTTGACTATGTATCCATTTTTTTGTATCATAATTTTTAATTGTGCAATAGGATGTAGCTTTTAGATGCTTTCGATGTTTTTATTGCTTCCATTACTTTGGTCATTGTTTTATCCTGTCATTATTTTGATATGTTAATCTCTGTTGCACTTATGAATAGTCACAATCGTTTTGTAAACAATCCACCACACACTATCACCCCCTGACAGGAGGAGAAAATGGATGACAATCCTCTTCTTTCCTTCTCCTCTGGACTATTTTTAGGGGGGGGGACAAACATTAACAATCAATCCCAGCTGACTGGAAAAGTGGGTTTTCATGGAACTCCTCTGCTTGCACAATTACACCAGGAATGGCTCAAACTCCCGGGTCTTTTAAACACTACAATCACCAGAATCTAATCTAAGGAGGGATCTGTTACAGTGGACGACGCAATCACTGTACCACTATCACCTGACCTCACTGTGGACTCTGTGTTTAGCTTGTCTGTATGTGACTGAAAGACCAGAAACACTAGAAAGACCAGATTCTGCTTTGAACTCTGTTGGAAATCAGAAACTAGTCTAAAAAAGAAAAAAAGAAAAAAAAAAACCAAACCCCTCAGAAGCACGCTGGATATTATTTCTGCTTCTCCTTGTCTCATCCCTTGATGTTCAAATGACTGACTGCGAGTGTGTGTGTGTGTGTGTGTGTCTGCGTGCGTGCGCGAGTGAGAGTGCACGCATTGTGTTTCTTTATGTCAGCAAGCATTAGAGTTGTCGGGGCCTAGCACTGTACAGGCGTGCTGAAATGTCATTGTACTCATTCTGTATTTTCAGCGCTGCTTCAGGGCATATGAAAAGATCTCATTTATGTTTTTGTAATCTCTAATTTGTATGAAAAGAAAAAACATATGTATGTGTATTGCATTGATATTTGCATCATTTCTATGGAATTCTGTTTTGCATTCAATGGACATGGCCTTTGACTCCATTGCTATGCGTCTGCTCGGTACAGTTTCTGTAAACATTTTCAAGTCAATATGAAAGAAAAAAATTCTCAATAAATGTATGAAATAATTGTTGGTCATGTCTGGTAATTATGTCATTTATCAAGTAGATATCTCTGAATTATGAAGAATTCAGGGATGTTTGCTTCAAATGGCTGGTTCTCAATAAATATAACATCTTCCTCCTCGCACTAGTTTGTTGAATATGTTAGAAAAATGTCATTTTTTTCTTATAATATCAGACTTTTTCACTTATAGATGTTTATAGACCTTTTTTTCACAGCAGCCATTTTGACATAATAGTAGGTAAACACAGGTGTTACCAATGACGCTAATTAAGGTGCCGCAGTAAACAAGCTTAATTAATGTCATTGGAAACACCTGCGTTGACTATTTCATGCTAAAAGCTGCTCCTCATGAGCATTTTAATATATAAAAAAAAACATGTTTCCATACTTTGTAGGCCATTGAAAGTAGGTAGGCTATTTTAAAACACAAGTTCAAATGTCATTATTGCCAAGGACGGTCAAGCTGAAACCTTTTCTGGGTGCTATACTAGTTTTTGCTCACTTCAGACATGGACAGCAGCCTCGGACCACAGCTGTTCCCGGTCCTTAAACCTAAACAGACAGAAACATTAAATGTAGATTTTTTTTTTGTAACCCTGTCACATACAGTATAACCGTGAGCTCACCGTGAGTTACTAAAATCCAACACACGAGGGAGACCTCTCCTCTCCTCTCCTCTCCTCTCCTCCGCTTGTTTACCTCCTCTCCGCCGTCTGCTCCACGCGCCCTAGCAACTGCAGCATCAGCACGAGCAGCGCAGCGTTGGGGACGCTACGTCACAGCTGCGTCAAGTCAGCTCGAGGAAGCGAGGGCAGCGCCGGAAGTCGGCCGACGTTCTTTCAAAATAAAAGATATGTCAATATCGGAGGGTTATAAAGCAACCTCATTGTGATTTTTAGTGACACTTGGATTGGATTTTACTATCAAATAGGGAGGTTTGTTTTGTATTGGTGACGACTTTACGCTATAAGTTTGAAAAAAGTTTTAAAACTTTCCTTTTTTCCCTCATCTTATCGTTTTTAACGTGGTTTTCTTTTGTTGTGATTTATTGTACTTGTTGCTTTGTGTGTGTATTTTTTATTGTATTTTTGTATTTTTTGTACTTTTTGTAAATATGTACATTTGTGTTTCCCTCCTTGGTTTCTATTTTTCGCTGCTTTAATAAGTGAATTTCCCCGTTGTGGGATCAGTAAAGTATTATCTTATCTTATCTTATCTTATCTTATCGTATTGTAGCACTTTGAGATTTGATTCAAATGTAAAGTGCATTATAAATTAAATGTATTATTATTATTATACAAACTTGTTTATAATCTCACATCGTGTTTAGGTGTCTTGTATAACTTGATCATGCAAAATGTAGCGGTGGTAATTGACATATCCGCATACAATACACATGTAATATCAAAAAAATAAAATTATTAGTTTTTTAATACGACTTGGACTCCACAGAATAAATGTTTTACATTGAAAAACCGCCACCGGAAGTGAGCTCGTTTATCCCGGCTCGCTTCACACTGGTCCCTCTCCCGTCGTGTCAACCCAGGCTAGCCCAGCATCACCGCCTTCTTCTTCTTTCTATCCCTTCTGTATTTTCTGTCCTTCTCTCGTTTTTTTTTTCCTCCCGTCGTTTTCCGACACCCCGAGAGGAACTTCCTCTTTTTATACTCGGTTTATTTTTTTTCTTCTTCGACCACAAACACGCGTTTTTTCGTTTGAGCTGCTTCAGCCGTCGTGCCGCATCAGCCGGGAGAGGAAAAACATCCATCCACGACGACGAGGAGGAGGCAGGGTGCGAATACAGCAACGCCCATTTTGACACCTACTGTATCTCTTCGCTTTCGTATCTTTTCTATGTCTGCTCGTTTCTCCTCACTCGTAGCCTTCGTCCTGCCCTGCCTCTGTTTGCCGCCTCTAGCATCTTCGAGTAGCGGCAAATATCAACAAGGGCCGGGGTGCTGAAGACCTCCATGCCACCTAGATCACATTTCTGCAGGTGAGTGCCCCACCACACACATTTAACATCAATATAAAGAGCCTATAGGTCTATACCAGCATGCATTATATTTTAATGCTGTTGATATGTGTGGGGAGGGGGTTGCACTCTTGTCTCCCAGTAAACAAATCTGGCCTACATTATGCAGATTTGACATGCAAGCGAGCTATTTATTTGATTTAGTGTGTTGTTATGGAGCACGATCTGTGCTTTAGGCCTATTATTTAAATATAAAGACTAAGACATCTGCAAGATAAATGTGTGTTTTGTATTCAAAATGCACAGACATGACAGTGAAGGCACACAGTGTGCAAAGGCAGTTCAGTAATTCAATAACAGGAACTACTTTGATGCACATTTGACTCATTTTGAAAGAAAATCACAGTTTTTGACTCCGCACATTTGACTCATTTTGAAAGAAAATCACAGTTTTTGACTCCGAAAATGTGAATGTTTGTGACACGCTGCACAGTCTGAGAGTAAATCTTTGTTTTTTGGACTGTCGGTTGGACAAAATAACAAATTTGATGATCAAACAGTAGATTTGCACCTCGTTTTTAACGCTTTCTGTGCAAGACGGCTGTCCTACTTTTAATAATAATAATAATAATAAGTTTAATTTATAAAGCACTTTACATTTGAATGAAATCTCAAAGTGCTACAACACACACACAAAGTATATGCACACAAGCAACAGAAACAAATAAATCACAGCAAGAGAAATCATGTCTCTTGGCTGATCAATGAAGCCTGTCTTGTATTAGGAGCTTTACCTCAGGTGGTAATCCAAAAAAAAAAATCACACACAAACCTAAAGACACTGCCAAAAATGGATGAATCTGACATTTAAGACAGCAGGCTGAGACACCATACTACAAGTACAACTACTACTCCTGTCAGCCTGCAGTGTAACTGTAGTAGGTTGCAGACTTGTGTGGAGACCGAGACAGGAAAAGCAGCAATAAAAAAAAAAAAAGTCTGAGCAGTTTGCTAGTAGATCGCTGATGTTTATACACACACACACACACACACACACACGTACAAGAGTGGCTGTGTGAAGATCAGTCGGCACCGTTCCCTAGCAACAGCGATGTGCGCTGGTCAAGGCCCCTGCCAAATTTAGCTCCAGGACCAGCGTTGCCAGTTGATGCCAGTGTGTTTGGATACACGCTGTATGTGCAGTGTGTTGATGTTGTTGTCAGGGGGCGGGTTGCATTCGTTAACCTGCGAGGTGCTGTGCATGCATTCAAATGGATTCTGTTGTTTGTTTGTGTCTCATTAATGCATTAATCACAGGTATTATGAATATTAACAGTATAGTCAATTAAATCCCCCATCCTTCCTATTAAGATGTCCAGGAATGTGTTCGATAATAATAAGAAATACTAAAATCCTCCTCCTGCACTCCCGGCTGATACCCTGCAAAGCCCCGTGGGTGTCGTTGGACCCCGCGCACCCCATCAAAACATGCCGCTGCAGCTCTGGATCAGGGTTAGTCGGGCAGAATCTAGCACCTGCCCTCACTCCACCCTCCTTCTGCTTTAAGCTGTTTTAATGCCATTAACCAGGGGGGGGGGCTATGTGAGACTTAGAGGGGGGTATATCCGCTCTGGCCAGCGCAGGACGGGATTAACATCGCGCACACACACACACACACACAAACCTAGACAGACAGAGCAAGACAGCCGTGAGCTTATCCCGCGGGCCAGCTGTGTGTCTGTTGATGTGTTGATGTGTTGACAAATACCTTGTTTACATCTTCAGGCTGCCTCTCTCTCTCTCTCTCTCTCTCTTTCTTTCTCTCACCATCTCAGACTGCATCAGTGGCCTTAACCTCCCACACATCTCTCTGCGGTTCTCCTCCACGTTCCTCCGGCGCCCCCCCCGTCCGCCGGCCCCCTCCTCTCCCTGCGCGAGCGCTCGGCTCCTCATTCTCCTCTCGGGCCTCCCACCATCGCGTCCAGCTGTGGCCCTCACAGGGCGCGCTCGCTGGCTCTCACCTGACAGGTCCCTGGCCTCAGGACGACAGCCAGCACCAACACGTTCCCTACATGAGGGACAAAGCGACGCAGGTGAGCGCTGGATTTGAATTTGAAATCGGTACGATTCATCCTCTGGCGACTATGAATGTGTATGTGTGTTTATGAAGCAGACAATCGATGCAAAGAGGTTGCAGGCGCTTGCATCATTGCGCTGCGTTGTCTCTGACTATCACTCACGGACTGACTGTGAACCAGACTCGGGTCAAACCGTTGCCTTAAGACAACATCTCAGTCAAGCAGCCAGAGTGGTCAAACAGACGGTTCAAATATGGCCTCGGGTGTTTTCATACGGCTAAAGACAGCATTTCTGTGCACACACACATTGTTGCTATTCCATTCAACCCATAATATTGTACTTTTGACAACACTCTTACTGATATCTGCTGATACTGGAGCCAGTAAATAGCATATTTGTTTTTATTGGTGTTCTGGAGCTGGTTTGACCTCCTCAGAGTCTTAAATGCGAACAGCTTTGGCTCGTAACCCTTTAAGATGAAGCAATATCTTCTTGTGACACTCTCAGTGTGGGAAAAAGGCAAGTTTTCCTTTCATTTGAAGCCTGATCCCTCTGCTTATCATTGTTAAAAAAACTCCATATTTATTCAATTCATTTGTCTAGACTTCATTTTCTGCAAGCGCAGTAAGAATTTCTTATTTCCTATTACTTGCGTTTGCACTCGAGTCTGTACAAAATGTGTCCAACATTTGGATTTGCACGTTTTAACACCACCCCTCTGTATTTCACTGCGCAAATTGTTTCGAGCATGTGGCAAATTGAGCCATTCGGGTCTTAAATCTTTTTCCAATAAATATCAATTTGCGTCAAGAATTTTTCTACGAATGAGTGATTTCCTTGAAATAAGACGGAAGGACGCAGGCTGCTGCTCTAGAATGAAGAAAAATACTTTAAACGGGCTGATTTAAAAGGAAAAAGAAATATTCTCACTGCACCGAATCACTTGTTTTAAGATCATAGGACTTTAAGCAAGCAATATTGTGATCTGACCCACTAATTTAGGGCACTTTAAACCCAATAACACAGAGGAGTAGCATGAAAAACATGGATTATATGAATTATTTATGGATTATTTGAGCTAGGTCTGCTATTCATGTGACTTTTTTCTCCTCTCATGCTTTGTACTTGTATGTTTGCTATCCAGCTCTAATCAGTGTGTGTTTGTGTGTGTGTGTGTGTGTGTGTCAGACCCCCAGGGCCTGGGCAGATGAGAGGAGGAGGGGCTCTCACAAACGCTCGGCCTCCTGTGGGAGCACCGACCAGCTCAAGGAGGTCAGTCTCTTTCCTGCTTTTGTCGTCCAAATAAACAAAACAACAATACTCTTTTTTGTGTCTCGTACATGAATGCTTCTTCTGCTGGAGTTTTCAGTTTTCACCCGTATGTCTGTATTACAGTGTCTGTCTGTCTGTGAAACTCTCCAGATTGCCAAACTGCGTCAGCAACTCCAGCGCAGCAAACGCAGCAGCCGCCATCGGAGAGACAAAGACCGCAAGTCCCCGTTCAATGGCAGCCACACCATCATCCAGTCGCAGGTGATCGATAGAGGGAGTCGTGTGTGTGTGTGTGTGTGTGTGTCTTCCGAGAGAGGAACTAGGTTGGCTCCCTGTTCTGGAGAGTTTTGAGGACGTCCCACTTTCCCTCATGCCCCTGTTTTCCTCTGCCGTGCGCGTCTCCTGTTAATTTGAAATGTGACGCGGGGTGTTTAATGACCTCTGGTGTGTATGAAAAGTCAGTTAAACTGGGTTCACACACACACACACACACACACACACACACGCTCTCAGTGCCCACTACCGTCATGTTGTGTCGGGGACAGCGGCAGCGGCCAGTTGCGTGCCTCCCTGCGGAGTCTGCTGGAGTGCAGCTGTCCTGCTTTCTGGGCCCTCCTCGTGAAACAAAAGAGAAAGAAGGGCCGGCTCGGTTATCAGGCAACTTTCTCACAAAGCCTCTGACAAGCTCGTTCACGGATACAAAGAGCCTCCAGCTAGCAGGAACACACATACGTGCCCAAAGTAACATAAAGATGAAGAGCTTCCTTCCCCTTTTATTCTTTATTAAAGGAGGGCAAAGCAAACAAAGTAAAGTCCAAGTATAAATAGATATTACTGAACATTAAATATATATTAAAACATACCGAGCGTGTCCTGTGTGCAGGCACTGCTGCAGTAATGAAAACACCCAAAAGAAGCACTCGTTTTCTTCCCCAGTCCTTCGATCAACAAAGAGGCAGAGCAGAAACAAAGCCACCGCGTGATGTGAACCGAGCAGTTTGAGTCCAAAATCTCTGAGTCATAACTCAGGCATGATGCACATATTGTTTTGATTCAGTGTGACTTTTCTAAAGATATCATTATCTTCCACGTCTACTGCGGATAAACATCCATGAAACCGCGCCTAGGACAAAAAGAGGAGAATGGAGTGCCACGGAAACATCACGTTTCCAGGTTTTCTTCAGTATTAAAGTGATCCAGTGATAGCTGTCCATGCGTACATGACTATATCTCAGACAGAAGCTTTTAATTTGACTAAATGTGAACAAAAACAGGCCAAAAAAACACAGAAATCATCTGTTTTCTTGATGCAACGGAACAAAAAACACATTTCAGTTTGGTGGTTATACAGATGAAATTTGCAGATATTAAAAAACAAATCAAGTAATGGAGTATTTGTCAGAGAACACTACGTCTCCACTCTCTCAGGCTTGTTTCAGTAATTCTGATTTGTGGATGCAGAACACAGACAGTGTTTTCTGTCTGCGTTTTGCAGCAGCTAAACGAAAGTCCCCGCAACATCTGTACACATGTGCAGAACCCGCATTAACCGAGCACGTGTCTGTTTCTGTGCCTCGCAGTCGCCTATGCCCAAAACCATCCTGATACCCATCCCGATATCCAAGTCCTCGGCACCTCGTTTCCGCAACAGCGTGGAGGGCCTCAACCAGGAGATCGAGCGCATCACCATCCAAGACACCCCTGAAAAGGAAGAGACCATCGTTGTGAGTAACTATAAGATTAGGGTTATGGTGTTTTAAAAAATATTTTGTCCTACCCCGAAACTCTCTGAAATAATTAACATTCAAGGATTCACACACCACCACTGTTCAGGGATTAAGCCCCCGGTGGAACGTTGTTATTGTGACCTCATTTGTGTGTGTGTGTGTGTGTGTGTGTGTGTGTTCATACGACAGCCACAGGATGTCCCAGATGGGCACCGCGCACCCCCGCCCGTCCCCCCACAGCGCAGCAGCAGCACCCGCAGCATCGACACACAGACTCCCTCAGGGGGCGGCCTGAGCGGTAACCACAGCAACTGCAGTAGCCGTCCCGATTCCATCTCGCCCTCCTACCTCACCGTCCTCAACGACATGGGTGGAGGCAGCCCCTACGAGGACAAAGGTGACCATCGCACACACACACACACACACACCCACACACACACGCCACGTATTGTACGCGTGCCAACGTGCCTCTGAGGATGATTTGTTGCTGATGCTGATCTTTGACCTCCAGTCTCCACTCTGTGTCTGTCCTCAGAGCTGGGGCCCTGCTCCCCGCTGCCTAAATACGCCGCCTCTCCCAGACCCAACAACAGCTACATGTTCAAGAGGGAACCTCCAGAGGGCTGCGAGAAGGTCAAAGTGTTCGAGGAGTCCATGTGAGTAGACAAACGTATTGATTTCACAGGATACGAGACCTAAAATACATAATTCAACTACATTCGAAGCTGCTATAATCAATATTTTACATGAACTATGAATCAAACGACCAGTTGTATGTGAAAGTTGTCATATTGATGAACTCAATTCAGTTCTACCGAGCATTTTAGCATCTTTCAGCTCTTATTTTGGCTGCGACTTTGCTGTTTCGGTTCGCTCTCACCACTCTCGGAGGGTTTGTTTCAGCCCCCAGTGTTTCAAGTAAACTCACTGTACGCCACGCTGCCCAGAACCAAACAGCACACAGACAAGATTTAGCAGCTGAGGCATCGGATGGTGGTGGAGACCAAAAATGGAGCTAAAACAAGGAGAATATTGGACTTTGCTAACACCATATCAACTTGGAAAGTGTCAACTTTGTGTTTGCAGCCAGTCAAGTTGCCAAAAGAGTTGTATTAAAGCTGCAACTTTGTCTAATAAGACGTGTTCATAGTTGGTTTCGGTCTTACTTGCTACTTAAAAGACTGAGTGTGTCTGTCTGTGTTTTTTTTCCCAGGCCCAAACCTCTGCAGGAGATCCCTCCCTTCCTGTGTCCCGACCGCAACAAGGTCAACTTCATCCCCAACAGCGGCTCTGCCTTCTGCCTCGTCAGCATCCTCAAGCCCTTACTCCCCGCCCCGGACCTCAACTTTCGCCCCGGCGTGGGCCTGCGAAGCCTCTCCCCGTCCCTCGTGCCTCTGTCCACCCAGCCCTGCCTCCTGGAGGAGCCTGAGAGCTTCTGATGGCCGCCCCTCAAGGGCTTTCAAGTCACCACACTCACCCTCCAAAAGAACCCTCCCACCCTTCTCTCACGAAATCAGAAAACATTGGAAACTAGGAAAGCAACCCTTCTGCTCCCAAAAAAAACAAAAAAAAACAAAAAAAAAAGCCTTCAGCATGCCAGCTAAGCTCTCTCTGATGTCCTTATCTTGTTGAAAAAGCGCTTCCCACTGCCTCTCCTCCTCAGACGACTACAACACGAGAGTCCTGCAGCCCCGTGCGGGCGTTTGCAGCTAACATTTCATTGCTTTCTTCTACCTTTAGTGCTGGTTATGTTCCTGTTTCTCGGGAGGAAAAGGGCGAAAGGACAGACTCTTTTATTTCATCGTATTATACCATGGCGCCTTTCCACGGACATATCTCTTTTTCTATCTGTAGTTATTTCTCTTGATATGAAATATGCCTTCCATTATGACAAAAAAAAAAACAAAAACAAAAAAAAAACAGGCCGCTGGTTTCCTTGGCGACCAAGAGTTTGACCACAGAGGCTAATTTTGGTGCTGCCAGATATAAAACGTAGCAAAACTTGAACGGTCGCGACAAGGAGAAGTTAAAAATGTGCCTGATATTTTAGACCGCTCAGTTTTCGCTGAACCAGCGTAGTGCTCTGATCATGTTCGTTTCCGTTAGCACGACGCACATGATGTTTGCACTACGATGGCCACAGATACATGCAGGAAGGCAGGGACGATGCGGGAAACATAGAAAAAGCCCACACTTAAAAGCAGTATTCATTTTAGAGAACCTGTGAACTCAATCCAGACATCTGTTTTGTACTTTTCTCGAAAGCTGCTGTAAAGCGGTACAAGCTGATGCCTTCCGTTACACTAACTGGTAGCAGTGAGCCGGTCCCCTGCCGGGCGGTGTGTATCTGTGGGAAACAGGCCAGGGCTATGATGTGTGCAGCGTGTTCAACCTGTGTCTGCTTGCCCCTCCTTCCCAAGCGCCAGCCTTTTACTCACAACGTCCCTTTTAAACTCCGCCGCCATCACAAACACCACCACCACCACCACCCTTATGTTCCTCCTCTTTCCCTCTTTCTCTCCTTTTCTTTCCCTCACCGTCACTGTTACGCTGATCTCCTTCTGTCTTGCTCAATGTTGTCGTGAAATGTTGTCCAGGAGGGTCCTCGTCCTCCGCTGGACAGGCTCCCTCTGGCTCTGCAGAGCCCTGAACATGGAGAGGTTTGGTCAAAGTCAAACACTGCTGCTGCTGCTGCTGACTGTGACGAGTTCAGATACAAATCATATACAACCTTACCTACCTACCTTTTTATTAATCTGTGATTCCTGGAGTCGGGGGAAAAAACCTGAAAGATCCATCGCATCTCTGCGGCTCCCCTCAGCGTTTTAGCTTCTTTCAGCTCATTGTTTTGGTTTGACTTCACTTGTTTTGGTTGAATCTCACAGCTCCGTTCCCATAAACCAACTTCTTCATATTCACAGTTGACCAGAGCATACATTTTGACTAAAAATGTAGATGGAAACTTGACTAGTGGTTACAGTTTGTGGCCAAAAGAATAAATAACTGCAGGTTATGACTGTTACGATGGATAAGCAACATAAACTCTATCACGTGTGCAGGGGTGTCAGATTTGATCGGCACAAACATTCGTCACACTTTGTTTGATCCGTTACTAAACTCCTGATTGGTGCACAGTAGAAGAAACGTGTGACATCACTTTTTTTCCCAACTGAGAACCAACAAGAAAAACAAAAATATACAGAAATCTCTCATGTAAAAAAAAACAGAAATGTTTCAGATTTGATTTGTAGTAAGAAGCAAAGTGAGAAAATGAGGTCCGAGTGAGTTTCATCATACTCAGGCTCCTGATGTCTTTCTTTCTTCACACACCTGACGGAGACGTAGTAGCAGTCACGTCACTCCGAGTGTAGTTCTTTGGTTGGCAGCCTCTCCATGCCCCGGCTCTTCCTGTATATGTCATTACTACTTGACTGTGCCTGCTACGGTGGGATAGGAATGTACTGGATCTGTAAATATAGAGGCACACTGTGTTTGTATTATCGGCTGACAAAGATATGTATCTGAATGAGTCAACAATTGTACCATATAACCCCCCTTACTCCTCCTCCTCCTCCTGCTTTTTCTCCGCTGAGTACTGTGAATTACTACATGTCTCATTATTGTGAATAATAATGTATTTATTTATCTATCAGGAGTGTAATTGGGTCTGCAGAGAATTTTAACCAAGAATAGATTACATCATCCATCTCAGGTTGTAGTGAATAGGATACAAAAAAAACAAAAAACAGATATACTAACTTCTCAGCGCACACTAACAAGTCTACACTACTATAAAGAGAGCAAACCAACAGCTGCTATATATGTAGCCTCACAGTGGAAATCCTGAACGATGTAAACCTGTAGCAGAGTAGAAGTAGAGAGAAGTGTGGATGTCATTTATCCGGTGACCTGATTTGGCATGAGTAACTCGACATGAAATTACTGAAGACGGAAGAGTTGTGTTCCAAAATGAGATATCCACTTGCTGAAAAACAATCACACCCACGGCAACGCGTTGTCGTTTTTAGACTGTCTGTTTACAACTCAAAAGAAAAAAAAAAAAGGAGCAGGTTCACACACGCGGTAATACAGATTTATTTCAGAGGTTTTTTTCCTTTCGGAGTGGATAAACAGCATTTTGGAATGAGGCTCGACACAAGAAACGCAACGATTCTTTGTTTGCTTGTCCAGTTTATTGGAAACAGAACTGCCAAGTTTTCATCTGTTAAACCCCTCGAGTGAAATAAAAAGGCATAGTTGAATTAAATAAAGCGTTTGTGATTGACTTGAGAAATACATTCTTTTTTTTTTTTTTTTTGCTTTTTTTAAAATCAAGAGTAAACAGTAAAATACATGATGTGACAAACTCACTTTGGACCGCTGCACTAAACCGGTTTTATCCCTCCAACAAAAAGTCCACGTCACATTCAAAACAAGAAAACAAAGAGATATGATACTGATGTGCAGCTTGTAGAAAAAGTGTTTTTTTTTCTTCTGCATGATGCACTCTGACCACCGTAGCTCCACCGAGTGCGATTTACACAGGCACGCAGATGTCATGAAATACATTTGAGAAATCTACATCTTCAACTCTTCATTCAACCGACTGGTAAACATTCAGAGACGTCAGTCTTGGTCATTTTTTCCCCCCCTCAAAAACAAGTTAGAAATACATTTTATGACACGGTAACAGTTCTCCAGTGTTGATGCTTTTCCTGTAAAACAAATCCAAAATCCATCCCAAGACACAACACGCGGAGCTCAAAATACACACTATTTTACATTTATAGTGTTATTTCAGTGTACTGCACAACAAGGTCTGAAAATAAATACATTTCGATGCAGCATAGGCGCCGTTTGTAGCAGATTTATAGGACTTAAATAACCCACCCACCCCCAAAAACAATCCTGTGTCCTAGTTTAAAACGTCCTTCCAGAGAAAATGACTACAAAATAAATGCTTCATCCTTCACACATTTTTTTCTTGGCCTTGGACTTGTGATTGTGAAAACGACACACGGGACCGGAGATGATTTCAAACGCAGCCCATTTTTAGTCATTCAGCGAGTCGGATCTGGGCTGAGGGTGAGAGGATAAACACGAAAGGGGGCTGCTGGTGTCACGAAAGCCAGAAAGAGTTTGGACTGTGGGTTTCCGCTGTGCCGTCTTAATGACACCATCAGTCCTCTCCAGAGACTAGACCGCCTCACAGCTTAGTGTTTCTGACTGAATCCCTAACGGAAAGCTGAGGGTTTTCTTGCAATAAAGCGTCACATTATTTATCTAGAACTGGTGGAGTCTTCAAGATCCAGAGTTTGTGCAGGGGTCTGTATCATAAAGCAAGTTCAGGTTTGGGTTTAGCTGCTTCACTGAGACTAACGTCAGTGAAGCCTGGAGCTGGTCATCAGCTGGCTCAGTCAACTCTGGGTGCATGTACTTTGCATAGTGAGGTTTGGTGAACGATATAATGTAAATAAAAACATTTCAAAGTAAAGTAAGGCAGGAAATGTCCAGAAAGAAAAATAAAAGTCTGATCAAGTCTACGTGAGTGAACGTGGAGATCTGTCCACCACTTTAGGCTGGACTGAAATATGTCAACAACTGTTGGCTGCATCGTTATGAAACATTCACGGTCCCTTCGGGATCACTTTTAATAGCTTTGTTGATCTTCTGATGTTAAGGTTAGGTTACCATGGCGATTCACTTTAGTTAAAACCCGAGTCAGCGTGATGGTGACCAGTAAACCAGATCCAGAGACAGCTGAATGACCCTCTGATCTGGCTTGGTGATACAGAGCGCTGCTTTCAGCTTGGCTCAGTGACAGGCTCAGGGTCCCATCTCGCCTCATACATACACTCTGTCCTATATATACTGTATACACTGTACGCCCTTCATTCATGTGTGACATGTGCTACCATGTAGAAACAACACTAAGCAGTAAATAGATTTCTTTTCTTTTTCTTTTTTACATACTGTGTGCACACAGCAAACGGACACACACCCAAACATGAAGAAAACGCGGGAAAAAAAAAAAACCACACAACCTGGAACGCACACATCCTCTGCTGGACAGAAGCTGCAGTGACTGATACACAGGCCGCATGAGGTCTGCTGTGTGCACACAGTCAGTGTGTTCATGTGTTAACAGTCATGTACAGAGTTTCACTTCTCCAGTGTAAAATAACATCTTCCAGTGTGACACAGATATAAGTGTGTGTATTTTAAAAGTGTGGATATGCACACTTCCTCTCAGGAGCATGTGTGTGTTTGATATGGTTACTTGCCGACATCCAGATCCTTTGAGAGAAATCATACACTGGCGGCACACACACACACACACACACACACACACACACAGAACTTTAGGCATTGAGCAGCTCGTCCGCCGAGCGTCCAATGGCGTCGGGATTGGAGAGGGGGTCCAGGTCTGCAAACAGGTTGAACCAAGCAGACATGTCTTTGGATCCACCTGGAGGAACTGCACACACACACACACGGTTTAAGTTTTAAGTCCACAAAGATAGAAGTACAGATTGTGAACACTTTGGAGAAGGAGCTTACCATTCGCCGCTGACCCTGGCGCCGGCTGAGCTGATTGGCTCTGACCAGCAGGAGGCTGCAGGGGCGGGGCTTGGAACATAGGTGGGGTCGCCCAGCCTAAAAGATGAAGCAGAACTTTAAAAATGTAAAATGCACAAATCAAAGAGTGCTGCAGTGAACTCATCTGTCCAGCAGAGTGCGCTGTGGCTGACCTGTGGAGCTCAGACTGTGGTCCAGCAGCTGGGAGGGCAGGAAGCCCGTGGGGCTGGGGGGTTTTGAGGGCAGTGGTGCCGGTGCTGGCCCACTAATCGCCTCTCCAATGCTCGCTGGTGCCATGGTCGACGGAGGGATGCTGGGAGGGTCATACACCCCGAAAGCGTCTTGCCACTCTCTGCTGAACTCGTCGCTGGCCCCCGGGCCCGGGCTGAGGAGATCTTTGAGGAAAGCCATGTCGCCCCGTTCGGTGTCCTCCTCCTCCGGTCTCAGCCCTGTCCCAGCAGGGTAGGGCAGACCACCTGAGAGGAGAGGGAGAGGGAGAGGACAGGAGGTGATGTTTGAGGCCTTTGTTACAGATCCAGTTCAAAGGGTTGACTTTGAAAAGAACAGGTCAGAGCAGAGAAGATGGCTGATATGACTAAAGGGAAAATGTGCAGCGAGCTGCGTTTGGTCTGTGGGAACTGCATTTGACACGTTTTCCTAAATGACAAAGTGAAGGAAACAGAGGCTCTTGCAGCAGCTGGGGCAGACTGGATCCAGATCCAAAGTGCAAAAGGAAGCAGAGTTGGAAATCCCAGGAGGTGCCGCTACCAAGCAAAGTCAGAGGGGAAAGCTCAGAACCAGCGAGGCAGCTTGAAGGTAGAATTCACTAGAACCAGAAAACAGCCAGCCGGTTTACCAGTGTCGGGCAGCTGGGACAGGCTGGCTGACTGGAAGCTTCCAAAGTCCCTGGGCTCCCTGGGGTCTTCTCCCGGGAGAGGAGGCATGAGCTGGAGCTCGAAGGGGACGTTCGGCTGCAACTCTGGCAGATCACAGGCCATGAGCATCAGGTCGTCATCAGAGCCCACTGACAGTCCTCTGAGGTCTTGCAGGGCTCGAGTAGGTTTGGTGGTGTTTGGGTGCACTGGGTTTTAAAAAGGATCACAAAGCCGACCCACAGTCAGCAACAGAAATACCAATGCAAACATCTGGACTACTGACGCAAGTGCCCAATAGCACAGTCTTGGTAGAGGTCCACACGCATGGAGGAAAACTTACCACTGTCACTGTTTTGGCTCTGTCCATCCGCACTGTGGGTCGGGTCTGGAAAGAAAAACACTTTTTTTATTTGACATTCAAAATATTTCACGTTACCTCTGTGTTTGAGCCTACAGGGGGCAGCACATACCTGCATCGGAGGCACTTCCTGACGGCTTGTCGTCATCCAAGGACACCAGACTGAGGGAGGAGGGAGGAGGGAGGGAGAAAATGAGAAAGTGTCTTATCTTGCTGGCGAGACCGTTTGCTATTTTTAGCGATGCAGTAGCCTTTATTTGATTTGGAGCTGCAGCCAAACCACACGGACCACGCGCTGCACGTCACATGTCAAACCTGCCGCACGCACGCTTTACTTGTGAGTAAACATGGGCATGACATTGGCCTCGTGTTTGATGAAGACATAGCTGAGGCGAAAAACAGACCGAGGACAGAGCGGGTGAAAATATGAGAGATGGAACGTGGCAGGAGAGTGCGAGCGTGTCCGTGTGTGTGTGTGTTAATGACGCCATGGCAGAGAGAGAAGAGGGCATGAAAACAGAGACAGATGGTATGGCAGGACGTGTGTGTGCGTAACTTAGAAACGTCACCTGTCTGTGTTGCTCTGTAGAGACTTCTCCTTCTTGTCCTCTTGTGTCTGTAACTCTGCGAGGTCCTCCAGCGGGTCTCTCAGGTCCTGCAGGACAAAGGAAAACAGTCAAATGGAATCTGAAGACGTGTATTAACTGAGCAGACTGCTACAATCGCCTTTTGACAGACTGTTTCCTATACCTTGAGTGTGGTGAACTGGTATGGTACGTGTCCTTGGAAGGCCTCTTGGATTCCTGACATGGCGTGGGCTGTCTTCTCCCAGAACTGCAGCAGAGTGGTCTGGAAAGATTCCACAGAAAAATGACCCTGGTCACTCCTTTCAAAATGACGAGTTAAACGTAGGGCTGCACGATATGGCTTGTAACCAATATCTCGATATTTTTAAGTTATATCGCGATACACGATATATATCTCGATATTTTTGTTGTTGTTGTTTTGTATTGTTTATTTCTAATAAATAATAATGTCATTATTACCTTGATAGCATTGTAATTGCTCAGAATCAATGTAGAACAGTAGATTTACACTTGCTGTATGAGACACCTCTTTTTATAGCATTTTAACACTCGTCATATATTTTATGAATTTTTAATACATTTCATAATGTAAATATGAGCTTTAAAGCTCAATAGCTTCCAGGTCATGTGACCTATTGGCTCAAAATCAGTGTAGAACAGTCGATCTACACCTGCTATACGACACACACACTATAGCATTTTAACACATTTTTTATGAATTTTTAATATATTTCATAATGTACATATGAGCATTGAAGCAGTGCAGGATCATACTTGGCTTATGAGACACACTTTTTTAAATCAAATTTTAACCATTCTTCATATTTTATAAATAAACCTTTAATAAATTTAACACCCACGTCTTATTTTGAAAACCGGAAGTGTCCACACGCTGCAGTAAGCTAGCGCTGACTTTCCCAGTTTTCTCAAAGTATTTGACATAAAGTCGCAATAAGGGCGCACTTGAAAATATTGGAGCGGCTGACGTGACCACGCGAAAACGAGAGACGGCTGGCGTGACCGCAGTTGTTTTTCTTCGGAACCAAGTCGTCCGTCTCCATCTTCAATTAACTCGCTTGTGCTCTTCACTTCTCTCCTCAATTGATACAAAAAGTACGCATGCGCGCAGGGGATTTTTCTGGGTGGGCGGGGAAGTGTGCTGCGTCCTGTGAGCAGCACCAGGAGTGAGTGACAGGCAAAACTCTGGAGAATTAAATGCAGATGGCTTAAAACATTTACGTGACAAGTACTCGATGGTCGCGATATAGTCATTTCATACATCTCACGTAGAACAAGCCGCGATATATCGAGTATATTCGATATATCGCCCACCCCTAGTTAAACGTTCATAAATTAGACAGGTACCTGGTAGGTGCAGAGGGAGTGTGAGAGCATGTTGCAGCGGCTTGCTCCCAGCATGTCAACCTTCTGACACACGTCGTTCTTCAGCTTCTCAAACTGGCCCTTCGTCCCTCTGACCTGGGCTTGGACCTGACGACAGAAAGTCGATGAAAAACCTCCACGTGTGTTTCGGATCATTGAAGAGCGACAACAAGCAAGCGAGTCGTCCCAACCTTGCGGAACTTTTCCAGCTGTTTGTAGGTGTCCGGGTCCAGCTCTTGGGAGACGTCTTTCATCCAGAGCAGAGCTCCTCTGTACTCGGTGCGGGCCTTCTCCATACGGCTGACTGTCAGTAGCGTGTCGGCGATGGCGCGCCGTCTGAACGTCTCCACCTCCTGGTGCAGGCGGTGCAGTGGCGGGCAAAGTGCCATCCTGTGGAAAAAGGACAGACACAGTAAGAGGATGTGTGTTTAGACTGAATACTGGTTCTTCATTATTTCCTGCTGGCTGACCTCTGCTTGGCGGAGGTGCACAGGGCCTTGCTGGTGGCGTCCATCATGTTGCCAGCCTTCGTGCGATCGTGCTCACCCTGGAAGCGCAGGAACAGACCCAGCTCGTTCTCCTCCTGAGACAAGCCTGCGGAAAGAGGTCACCAGGTGTGTTTCATCATGACTTCCTCATACCGTAAAGATTGCACTAACTTCCACAAGCTGCGATTTAGCAGTTATTTAGCGAGGAGTGCCTCTGGTTTTAGACACAATGCGACAGGTTTAGTTTTGGGACTGGGACTCACGTGTGATCCTGTGCTGGTATTTCTCAATCACCTTCAGCAGCTCCGTGCACGTGGACTGAACCGAGCGGAAAAACTGCAGAGACAAAAACAGACCTGATTACAAGACTAGATACGTGAAACAGGTTTGAATTCCACAGTTTCACCTGGACATCTTTTCTCAAACACATCACAGCCACGTGTAGTTTTAAGACTTGTTTCAACGCTGTTATTTTGCAGTGTCGTGTTTTTCGCCTCTTCAATCTCTCAGCCAGTAAACCAAACATATTTTTCTCTGCCTTGCTTTCTGTCTGGCACTCAGCCGCCGCTGTCTGATAGGAAGGGAAGATTGAGGGATGAAGGGGTCACCTCCACTTTTCACAGCCTGATGGGGATGAAAGCAAACAGCACTGGGCTGAAAAACTGAAGGAGCTATATGAAATCCAGCCACTGTTACTTTTATTGCTTACATCCGTGATTTTCTATATTATCAAATGTCAAAAATGTCTCTATTCTAGTCACTATGAGGTGAATACAAAGAAATATTACATTAAAATGGCGAGAGCTGCTCTCATTTGTGTTTAATCGTAACTCTTAGTGACACAGGTCTCACCTGCCAACATTACAGACAAGCTGATCTGAACTTAAATAATCCCTTACCAGGTTTCTCTCGCTTTAATGTCGTTTCTACATCAGCCATGATTCAGCATTGCTCTGCTATAATAAGGTTCAGAAGTGATGTAGCAGTTTTTATTCCATGTGTTCTATTCCTCATCAAAATCCACTGCCTACATTACCCACAATGCAAGTTGATCACATTAGCGACATCACTTGAGGCGACGTTTCAGAGGGCTTCATACAACCTTCCTCACATATGCAGCAGTACACAAAAGACTCAAAGATGTGGAACGCTGGTGGAGCTTCCCTTTATGAGACCACGCAGACTTAAGACTGTGGTAACACAGAAGAGGTGACCTGAACATGTGCAGTTACTGATTAACTTTAGAGCAAACAGTCTCTGCCTTCAGTCTGCCTGCCTCAGCAGTGGCCAAGCACCTGTGAGTGTCAGATCTCCGGCTGCGTGCAGGTCGCTGCCCTGCTTTTATTTCGAGATGAGCAATACTGATGGATTCATCAAGATCATGTTTATGCAACGGCAACTGCTCTGTGTGACTCACAGCAATGTGGCATGGAGCACTGACACACGTGACTATATGCAGTTTTGTGGCAAACTTTTGTCATCCAGACCAAATAAAAGACGCTGATGGAAGGGAATTAGTATTCAGTGTGGACAAGTCCTCTTCTGACTGGATGAAATTGTTCTGATGCTTGAAAAAAAAAAAAAGTATTTGGCAAAAAGTTGACAACATCTGATCGGACGTTTCATTCGGGTAGTTCCCAGGTCACGAAGCAAAAGAAACGGAGATGAAATCTGAATATGCGCTGAGGCAATGTTGTGATAAAAACCTGATAAATCAGATTAGCTGGAAGGTTGCGGCTCCAAATCTAATCAGGCCTGGTCAGACTACTGCTGCTGCACTGAGATCTCAAAGCCATGTTCAAATGTGTGTGGCAAGAAAGAAAAGCAACAAGACAAATCTGCTCTGAAGTCAGTCTCACGTCTCTTTGCGCAAGTTTGTGTCTGACTCGGTCTCGGCTGAGGTTGTATGCACGGACAAGGCGAGCAGGAGGACAGAGGAGGCCTGATCTTGTTCCAGAGCAAACAAAAGCCTCACAGTGCGTCTCTGTAGCAGCTCAGTGAAACTCTACCACGTCTCCGTCTCACAGGACCCGGACAGTCAGACAGTCAGCCTGTTTACACTAAATGCCAGCCGGGTTTCAGCCGATCCAAACTGTCTGCTCTCATTTGTTGCAGCAGTGATAAAGGGCTAAGGACTGGAGCTGTACCAAACTGTACAGTGTTTTCACAGCTGTTGCATGGTGTGACACATCGCATGGATTATTAAAACTGTTAGAACTAGACCGGAAACACCTTGTGACAACACTCTGCTAATGTGCTCAGTCTACAGTCCGTCACAATGACACACACTCAAGGTTTCACGTTTAAGGGTGGAAAACAACCCAGATCAGGTCACATGGAAATATATAAACGGACTGATTTTACACTTCATGCAGCATCTTTGGACTCTTTGGGATCCCCACTAGAACTAAAAATGAAGTTGTGTGTATTCAAACAAAGTGAGCTTGTACTAATTAAGAGGTTACACCTATGACTTCACCTTGAAGAAAGTGCCCATTACAGGGTTCCCACACCTTTTTCATGAACAAATTCAAGCACTTTTCAAGCACCTTCAAGCACCAGTTTTTCCATTTTTCCAGCACCTTTAAATAGGTAGCCTACTAGTTGTGTTTGCCATGATGGTCATGGGAAGCGCAGCGGTGCCACTGTATGGCATAATAATATGGGTCTAATTAGCATTATTTCATATGGTGGTAGATTGACTGTTTTGATTTTTAACTAATTGTGAATTGGCTTGTATTCTCAGCTTGTGAGCGGTGTATTGTGTAACTACCATAGCGCAATAACAGTGACAAATGCCTGAAGGGGGCCAAAGTATGTCTATCAGCAGACGAGTAATTTCTTTTCAGTGTGTGGAAACCTTTCACAGCAAGGACCATCACACAGACCCAATCCACACTTACTGCCCCTGTCCATTAACAAGATACATGCTAGTGCTGCTTGATGATCAACCAGTATGCTTTGCTTTGTACCAGCCCCAGGAAGACAAAATACAGACAAGAGACACTCATGATTTACTGGAATGTAATGTATCAGGTGTCGATAGTAGTCTACTGTTATTTCTCGGCAGAACACCAAGCGAGTATGATAACTGAGTTCTGCATGTAAAGGCATCGGATCAAGCGCGTAGCCGCTTAGGAAACATTTTTGTTTTCTCTTGGTTTATTGAGATAAGACATCACACAGATTTCAAGCATTTCCAAGCACTTCACAAAAAATTCAAGCATTTTCACAACCTTGAAAACACTGAACTGAAATTCAAGCATTTTCAAGGAATTCAAGCACCCGTGGGAACCCTGCCATTATTAATAGGATGGAAACAGGGGATTCAATACATTTCCTGTATAGTCCTAAAAGAGAGATTTTACCGCAGAACTTTTACTTTGGATACTTTGAAGAGGACCAGTGTGTCGGATTTAGTGGTATCGAGTGGTGCAGCACCTACTGGAAACATTGTGGACTCCATGTCGAAGTAAGATACAACAGGCTTATTCTAAGTTAATGAAAACATCACAATTATTTTCAGGTAATTATAGTTATGAATATTAAACTACATCTCTGCTCTATTCTCCTAATTAAAACCACTAAATCTGACACACTGGACCTTTAAAGGACACTCTGCTGATACTAATTTATAGCAGTCATTTGGACATGAAATAGTAGGGTCAGCACAGGTGTTCATGACTGACACTGATTCAGGTTCTGCACCACAACAGCACCCTGACTCTGACCTGAATGGAAGTGAACCTTAATAAGCGTCACTGCTGTGAAAAAGGTGAATAATGCAGCGTTCCAACACTTGTAATGAAGGATGTTTACATTGCTGTACACACACCACCACCTACCTCATCATTAGTTTGTGTTGGAGAGCTGGCGGAGACAATTAGTCTCTGACTGAACAATCTCTCACATCGTCTGTTGCACCAGTGCTAATTTACATAATTGGAAAGGGTTTTCATTCACAAGCTCCACGGTCGGTCCTACGAGGGAAATTCTAGAAGTGTCCGTGTGAAACGTTGGCCACCGTCGATGGTTTGCTGCTGTGCTTTGGATTAAAACGCTGCTTTGAGCAGAAACCAAACGTGGTTCCAGCCGGGGAGAGACATTATGGTTAGGGAAACGGCAAAAAGCACTCTGATGATGACACAAGGGCACTTCCATCGCCTATTACTACCTGTCTCAATCGATCGCAAAGGATCCTACCTCCAGCTTGGCGTCCAGGTCGGCGTCCGATGCCACCACGTACTCGTCCTCCTTCTTGCCCGTGGCTTTGATGAACACCTGCTTGGTCTTCCAGAACTTCTTCTGCATGCGAGCCATCACCGAGCTGTCCTCGCCGAGGAGGGCCCGGCCACCGCTCAGCATGTCCCCCGCGAACCTGCGGGGGCGACAGCTCAAGTCAGGGGTCGACACTTTATAGCTTATGTGTTTTTAGATTGTGATTATGAAACACATGTACACATACCCGTCCATCGTTGGAGATCAGAGTTGTTCCTGTTCTGAAAGCAGATGATGATGTTTAGGCTTTGGGAAAACAAGGATGGAAGCATACAAATATAAAGTGAACGAGTATTTAAGGTGCTGATGACAGGGTTCCCACACCTTTTTCATGAACAAATTCAAGCACTTTTCAAGCACCTTCAAGCACCAGTTTTTCCATTTTTCCAGCACCTTTAAATAGGTAGCCTACTAGTTGTGTTTGCCATGATGGTCATGGGAAGCGCAGCGGTGCCACTGTATGGCATAATAATATGGGTCTAATTAGCATTATTTCATATGGTGGTAGACTGACTGTTTTGATTTTTAACTAATTGTGAATTGGCTTGTATTCTCAGCTTGTATTGTGTAACTAACATAGCGCAATAACAGTGACCAATAGACATCACACAAATTTCAAGCATTTTCAAGCACTTCGCAAAAAAATTCAAGCATTTTCACAACCTTGAAAACACTGAATTGAAATTCAAGCATTTTCAAGGAATTCAAGCACCCGTGGGAACCCTGTGATGAGTGTGACAATGAATGAAACAACAGAAAATGACCTGCAGCTGCTGGGATAGAAACAGAGCTGACAGCTGTTCCCATCAGTGGGTTATAACCGAGTTATCACAGAGGTTTACCTGCTCCAAAACCTCCAGGCTAAAGGATCTGATCTAATATGGATCTTGGAGACGGGATCAGACACCTGCGACTCAAGAGAGAGGAGTCCGGAGAGGTGAGAGCCAGCTGGTGTTCAGTTACAACGAGCCTCGGTAACACAGGAAGAAAAAAGGCGAAGGTGGAGAGACATTCAGCGTTTATAAACACCGTGTGAGCGCTCATGAAGGTTTTTAAAGTAGAAATAAACGGAACCGGAGTCTGGAGAAACGTCCGTGAAGGAGCTAGCAGCAGCTAGCAGCTTCACCTGTCGACGCCGAAGCAGAAAAAAACACCTCGTGGACGTTTAAACAAAGCCAGTCCGTGTTTTTTTTTTATTTAATTTAATTTAATTAAAGTCTTCATGTTCATTTACCTTGCTTTGGGTTTTGTCCAACAGGCCGAGCATCTACTCGGCTCGGCTAGCCTCTTCTTCTGATAACCGTCATAACCTGAGTCACAGAAACAGGATATGCAAACGAGCTGTGACGTCGACCGGACGCGAGGGGGCGCTGCTGTTCAGGCCGCGCCGAAGATCGTTTATATGAACAGATGAGCTGTTCGCTGACAATGCGAAAGATGCTCTTCACACGGCTTTATACGGAAGCCCTAAAAGGCCATACATATATACATTTTATTCCACCAATTTCTCGTGATAACGAGATAATTAATTCGAGATCTCGAGAAAACAAAACGATAGTCTAGTGCAGTGGTTCTTAACCTTGTTGGAGGTACCGAACCCCACCAGTTTCATTATGCTCATTCACCGAACCCTTCTTTAGTAAAAAATAAAATATGATTTTTTTTACTGGTGCACAAAATGAACCGTGCATTAACATCACCTTGTTCAAATAACAAAACCAACACAGTGCATGAACTCACAACAACTTACCTCAGTGTGACTTCTGCTGTTGCCTTTGAGAGACCAGTTCAGATATGCGTGGCTTCACCTTGGCAAGTGCCAGTCTCATGTCATTTTCACAGCAAAGTCTGTTCCTTTTCTTAGTTTTTATGTCCAGCATCCTCAAAAAACGATTGCTCACAAAGATATGTTGTAACAAATGGTATAAAAAATTCCAGGGCGGAGGCTCCACCGAACCCCTGAGACCGACTCACCGAACCCCTAGGGTTCGATCGAACCCAGGTTAAGAACCACTGGTCTAGTGTATTAAATCAAGTGTGCCCGTCATACAGAATGTATGGCAAATGCATGTAGTCCATGATACGGACCGAGCAAACTATTACTATTACTCCACTGTAAAATCCCTTTAATCTATAGTTTCTGACACAGGTTAATACACTTGATCTCAGGACCATCATGACTGTTCACTCACTCAGTATCAAGCATATTTACTGTATCATTTTTCAGCAATTCTTTCTTGAACAAACTACCAGCAGGACTGAAATCAGCCCCAACTCTGAGCACTTTTAAATCCAGGTTAAAAACTTTTCTATTTTCACGTGCTTATGGCTGAGCTCTTTTAAAGAACTTTTAATCATAATCCAGTGATTCGTTTAATGTTTTAAATTGTTTTCAAATTTGCTGTTTTAATGATTTTAAATGACATTCTGATATTTTTAATTAAAATTAATTTTTTATTTCTATTGCTATTGCTTGTCTTAATGTCAAATGTTTTTCCTTGCCTCTGTAAAGCACTATGAATTGCCTTGTGTACGAATTGTGCTATACAAATAAACTTGCCATGCCTTACCCTTACCTTAAAGTTCATTATTTTGAATTGAAAAGGCATTATGTACAATATTTACTCTACTGTAAAATCTCTTTGATCCATAATTTCTGACAAAGGTTGATACACTTTGGCTAATCCTCACTCCAGTCCTGAGATCAAGTGTACAAGTGTGTTGATTTAATACACTAGACTATCGTTTTGTTTTCTCGAGATCTCAAATTAATTATCTCGTTATCACGGGGAAACGGGTGGGATAAAATGTACGTATGTATGTATGGCCTTTTAGGGCTTCCGTAGAATAACGCCTCATAAACAGTACCTCAAATTTAATGTGCTGGATCAGAGAAAACAGGGAAGATAATCTGAGGTGTATAAAGTTTGTTAATAGAATTTGGATATTACATACAACCATAATTACTTACTTATATTATCTTATCATAGGCTTTTGTGAAGTAGGTTTATTAAATATTTATCCCCACGTTGTTAAAAGAGCAAAACTGGCCACACCTTAGGTTTATTAATAAAAACAGACTTAGTTAAAACTTCTTGTAGTTGTAGTTGTTGTTGTAGTACAATAAGTAAAAGAAAAAAAAACAGAGTGAGAGCTCTTCGTTTTACTCGCTCTCTGGTGAAACCAGTCTGAGGAGAACTTCTATTTATCCACAGGCAACAGGTTTTTTTTTTATCCTGGAAATAAAGACGCGGAAGATGACAATGTACTGAAAAATATGAAATATATCAGACCTCAACAAACAATATTTAATAAAAACAAATCCCAAAATATATCAAATAATTATTCTTCCCATCATTAGTCTGCTCTAATTAGCCGACCTGGAGGTAAATTAACAAGCAACAACATATTAGACTTTAAAAACTTTTTTCTGGTACTCAAAATGAATGAAACATTAAAAAAAACAGAAGAGACGTTTTAGGAGACAAAATTAATTTATATTTTCTCGCCTTACAGAAAACAAAAACAATCCATAAGAAAATATGTGTAGAAATAGAGAGGGGGTTAAAAAAATAACGAGCACGGCAACGAACAAAGAGCGGCGTGCCTGTCACAATGCTGATGCTGTATGCGGTGTGTGTGTACGTCCGTGTCGATAGATGAGGTGCATCTCTGCGGAAAATTATGCCCCCCTATCCGTCTCACAGGCCGAGTATCTGTAGGTGTACAACTTGTTGTCCGCCCCACCACTCAACATGAGCTGAAAATAGATACGGACAACAGTTATACGTTGATTTTATGTGTGAAATGTGCAGAATTTAAATATTTATCACTGGATCAATTACATTATTCTTTGCTTTATATTCATGGAAAACAGTCTTACCCCACTTTCTGTCCAGTCTGCACAAAACACCTTGTCCTCATGGGCAGCCAAGTCATACAGAGGGGCTTTACAGCTGTAACACATGGAAGCAACATACACGTTAACACTGTTGTTGTTTCTCTATTTATTGTATATACATATATATAAATTTGCCTTAACTTTATTTATTTATTTATTTATTTTATTTTATTTTTTTTTTTTTTTATTTTTTTTTAATATATATATATATATTTTATATTTGATATTGGGCTGCTCCGGACCAGGGGAAACCAATTTTCGTTTCATCCCAGTTTACATGTGTTGTAATGACAATAAAAACTCCTTGAATCCTTGAATTCTTGAATCCTTGAAATAAGACAAATGCCGTATGTGCCAAAATACAGTGGCAGCAGTGTTGAGATGGAAACAGCTCCTGTGTTTTGTAAGCTGACACAATATTTTGCTCTGACAGACGGGAAGCTGTCACCGGCAGAAAGCTGTTTACGTTCAGAGGTGTGGAATGAACAGGATGTCCTGTTAAAAAAAAAAAAAAAGGA